>NC_138903.1:111025281-111118046 GCF_965194825.1 Balaenoptera physalus | reverse complement strand
AGAGGTCCTCCAACCAAAGCCAAAGGGGCAGTGCCACCCAGAACTGTGACAGTGTCACCCCAGTGGGCCAGGAGGGCAGAGCATCTGGCTAGAGGATTATTCTTGAGCCTTAAGATCTCATGGAATTTGCCTTGCTAGGTTTTGGACTTGCCTAGGACCCATCACCTCTTCTTTCTTATTTTTCTCTTTTGGAATGGGAATGTCTATTCTATGCCCCACCATTGTATTTTTGGAAGCACATAACTTGCCTGGTTTCACAGCTTTACAGCCAGAGGGAAATTTGTCCCAGGATGAATCGTACCTTGAGTCTTACCCATATCTGATTTAGATGATATTTGGATGAGACTTTGGATTTTAGTGCTTGAAAGAGTTAAGACTTTTGGGGCTGTTGGGATGAATTTAATGTATTTTATATCTGAGAAGGACACGAATTTGGGGCCCAGAGGTGGAATGCTATGGACTAAATATTTGTGTCCCCCCAAAGTTCATATAGAAGCCATAATTCCCAATGTGATGGTATTTGGAGGTGGGACCTTTAGGAGGTATTAAGGGTTAGATTAGGTCATGAGTTTGGGGCTCTTGTGATGGGATTAATGCCTTATAAAAAGAGGAAAAGCATGAGGATACTGCAAGAAGGTGGCCATCTGCAAACAAGGAAGAGCTCTATCACCAGATACTGAATCTGCTGGCACCTTGATCTTGGCCTTCCTAGCCTCCAAAACTTTGAAAAATACGTATTTGTTGTATAAGCCACCTATTCTATGGAATTGTGTTACAGCAGTCTGAGCATACTAAAACACCAGGATCCATGTTTCTGTATTGTTTCAAAAATTACTTCCAAGGGAATATAAATCGGCCATAGGCAATTGGGGAGAATAAGAAAAGCTTTAAAACATTTTAAAAATAGCTTGTAAACTCTCTTAAAATATTGGTTTACATTGTTTCAATCTTTCCTTCTAAATATATCTGTACATAATTCCATATGAGTATTTACTTAATTGCTTTACAAATTTAGAATCATGCTGTACATAGAGTGCTACTTTGAAATGCCCACTTATATACCTTAAAATATAAGTGTACAGAACCTGGGGCTGGATTACTAAACTCTTCCACTTAATAGTTTTATGAACTTGGTCACTTCATATAATAACCTCTCTGTGCCTCAGTTTCCCATCTGTAAAATGGGAAGAATAATAGTTATACATGTCTCACAGAGCTCTCATGAACATTAAATGACTGAACATTTGTGAAGCATTCTTAGAAGTACCTGGCATATACAAATCTCTCTAAAATTGTAAGCCTGTAAGCATTAGCATGACTACTTTACCATGTCAAAATTTTATTCTACAATGTAATATTTTCAAAGCTATATAATATTAGTGTAACCTAATGGATCTAACCAATCCCTTATCACTGGGCATTTCTAATAATTCTAATTTTTCACTTTTGTATTACTCTGATGAACATCCTTACACCTAAATATTTCTTCATATAACATGTATCAGGCAATAATATCTATGGATCTCATCCTTAAAAATGGCTGGGTCTCTACCTGATTACTCTATAGCAAGTCCTACCAATTCAAATATCCCCTATGAAAACAGGGATTCCTGTCATCTTTTTAATGTTTTACTTGTAAACATAGAGAGCCAAAGGGGTTAGATTTTATTATTAACGTAGGGAGAGTTGGTATCATTAAACTATTAACTCTTCCTAGCCAAGTACAACTTTTATTTCTCTATGTATTCAATTTTTTACACATGCCTTGCAGATTTTTCTTCACATAGGTCCCTCTCATTTCTTATTATTGATACATCCCTAGTATTTTTGGAAAAGCTGTTTTTGTTGTTACATTGTCCTTTTTTGCTTCCCATGGGGAATACATTCAAGCCTGGTATGAATTTCCTTGGTTCTCATCCAGATTTTGCCCTGAACTTAAGGTGTTCAAGTGTAATTATAGTGTTGCAGGTAACTTGGATATCACTATTATAAGACAATTATTAGTTTTCTCTAAAATGCTTTAAAAATAGTAATGCATCTGCAGGTATGCAACTATCATATATATTACACTATGTATGTACTATGGTGTACTCAAATTCATGATGCAGAAAAATATTGAAACCATTTTAAAATGATTATATTTAATACATCATGATTTATCATAATTATGATTAGATTTAATCAAATGATTTGATTTAACATATCATAATTTATGTAACAAATTGCATAAACTTCTGCTTTTTGTAATCTCTGACTTAATTTTATAGTAACAAATAAAAGTAAAAGTGCCTTGATTAACCATTCCATTCCATTCTAATGAGGAATTTTAACAGTAATTTTGAGACAAATGTATGTGTATATATATGAGTACATTTGCCAGAGTTGTTCTGTAAGCATGATTAAATGTAAGCCGAGGAATACTTGAAACAAAATGATGCATTTATATAGTTTTTACACTCATGTTACCCCATCTTGTCCTCACAGCAGTCCATTTTACAAGTAAGAAGCTTTGATGTAGATTGAGAAAGTTGCCCAAGTTTACAAATACAGTTGCTGTCAGGGCTCATGTGCTTCCTGATTCTATAGCCAGTGCTCTTTTCACTCTGTTGCCTAAGAGACTCATGGTTCATATTTTTTCAAGTCGTATTACTTTCATCTGAAGGCTACCCACTGTTAATTTTACAAAATGTCATATTAATCAATTCTTTATCACAACCATAAGCAAGGTTTTGAAAAATTTTGATGAATAACTTGAAGAGGACTTTTAAAGGAACATGGAAGTATTTGACATTAAGGAAAAAAAACCTGTCAAGTATTACAGAGATTTCTACACAATCTCTGAAGAGAATCTAAATTTAAATTCTATCAAGCACCTGGGGAATGAGAAAGGCTTTGCACTTTCTACTGAGCTACTGTTATGACTTGAATTTTCTAAACCATATTAATTACCTTGACTCCTATGTAGGTGTTCATTAATGAAAAATTACCAAGCAATCCTCACAAATTACAAGTTATAACTACATAAAAGTAGTTCCTAATGAGTTCAACATAATCAGTGATTGTGCTGTGAATATACTGCAGTAGAAATCAAAAGTGACTGGCCACTTTAAGGAGATTCTAAGTGGCAACTCTAAATGTGTTTTGTCAAAGGCAATCACGTTTTCTTAAAATTCAAATAAGCAGAGCATTTTTCAATCATTAGCCTAAAGGAAGAAATACATACTTCTAAAATAAGCAGATATTGGCTGAAATGACAAAAGCAAAATGGGCAGCCAAGGAAAACCTAGACCGGAATTTTCTCTTTAAGACAACCGACACTTGAAAAAATTCAGTTGAAATTAAACAATTTGTATCTAGTACCTACTATGTGCAAAGGAATAAAATTAACATTTATTTTCTGCTTAATATGTGCCACACAGTGCTAGAAGTTGCATTATTAGTATTAGTACTAACATTAGTATTTATGAATCCTCACAACTCTTGGAGGTAGGTAGTATTATCATGATTGTACATCTGAGAAACCTGGGGCTCAGAGAGGTGAGGAAGCAAAGTTACCAACCTTCAATACTCTCAGACACTCCATATAATAGGTATTTTAATTTTAATTCGCAGTTTACAAGTAGTGAACCCGAGACCCAGGTAGGTTACATAAATTGCAAAAATTCACAAAGGTGGTGAATGGTTTGACTATAACTCCACTATTAAAGCTAGATTATTACCTTTATCTACCAGCGGTTTTCCAACTTTAGCATGCATCAGAATCATCTTTATAAAACAGAGGTTATTAAAACAGAGACTGCTGGGCTCCATCTCCAGAGTTTGAATCGGGAAGACTGGGGTGGGGCCCAAGAGTCTGCATTTCTAAAAAGTTTCCAAGTGATGTTGCTGCTGCTAGTCTGGGGACTACGCTTTGATAACTGCTCTGGGAATAGTAGTTAAGGAGAACAAAGGAGTCAAGTACAGTTTTAGTTGAACAAATGGATTGAAAGTCTAAAAGGTATATTGTCAGAAAAATAATGCTCGATTACAAGTTCCATATGAAAGGCAAAAGAGAGCCATTGATGGGATTTTAAGATGTTGTCATAGGGATGACTGTAGTTGAGAGAAAGAAGTAAGGCTACCTATTTCCTTTAACTTGTCCTTTACTTTACAGAAACAGAATAAAGCATTCAGAGTGAAGCTAATGTTATATGGCTTTTTAATTACTCTTTTTGGGTTTTTTTTGTTTTGCATTCAGCATATTATTTTGAGCAACACAGAGTTAAGCCACTAAAATCCTTAAGGAAACCATTTTTCCTTCTTCTTTCTTTTCATTTCTTTTTTTTTTTTGTTTGTTGCTGTGGGGTTTTTTTCTTTTTTTTTAACCAATTTCATTTTAAGTGATAGACAGGGATTTTCCCCCCTTAATGGTAGAAGGATCAAGTAAATTGGATTTGAGAAGTTTAATTAAGTCAGTTCACAGACAAATGGACTTGATGAGTGGCAGGTTAGTGTGGTGTGGTCCATGAGAAACAACTGCAATTAGAATAAACCTGCGGACATAAGATTAAGATTTTTTTCCAAGGTCAAGCCACAGAACTCATTTGGAAAAGAACTAACAGGATGCAGACAAAGAATCAATACTAAAGCCCTCTACTGGACACATAAACAATACAAGAATGCCTGTGAACTCTAGTCAGTATCTATTGCCAATTGATCCTGGGGATAAATTGTGACATGAAAATATTTTATAAATAAACATATATCTGTATCTCATTATTTCCTCTAAATGCATTTAACTATAGTTGGAAAATATTTTAGTCTCAGCACAGGGAGAAATGCACTTCTTCATTCAGTGTCCAGAATACTAGTAAGTGGTTTTAGTTTTTTATTAAATTGGCATATTATAATCTCTTTGTTGGAGACTAGAAAAAATTTTTTCTAATGAATATATTAAATAGGTGGAAAAAAACCACCAGGATCTAAGTCAGGATTTTTGTGCTATGGCAATCTAGTAGTATATGAACACCCTTTCTCAGACTAATATTTTTAATGCATAAAACAAAATAGATAGGATTTCAAAGAAATATTATAATGAATCACTTACCAAATATTAGCAACTGAATGTACTATATAGTAATATACATGTTTCTTTATCAGTGCATCAGTAACAAAATGATATATTTTAGAAAAGCAAGTTAAAATTAATTTAACACTTCAGTGTGAAGACAGTGGCTGCTTGGTTTGAATAAGGCCATTAACCTGTGGGGCAATACACATGTCATGTTGGATATCCAATCAATTGTTATTTTTTATTGTTATTTTCATGGCAGGAGATAGATGGGCCCCAGGGTAAGCAACTGGAGTTTGTTCCTTTTTGGAGTTTGGACAGAAACTCCAAAATATCAATAGCAGGACAATTGAGAGAGGAGGCTGGGCCCTGCCCAGATAAGAGATAAAAGACCACATAATCCCCATTCTCGAAATCAAGGAGACCTCCCTGACTACACATGTGCAGAAAGGCTCCCTGGAGGTCAAAAAGGGAGGGGGTGCCACCCCATAGTAAGTGATGTCAACTACCCATAGGCCTCTTTGCTAGAATCCATCTTGGCTAAGAAATGCGCACGCACACAGGGGAGGACCCTGAAGTATACCAAATACGGACTCAGAACCAGGCAAAGCAAGATAATTGGTCAAAGGAAACCCAGAAGAAATGCCCCATAAAAGTGATTCAAACTTCCACAAGGGTGCGACTCTCTCTCTGAGCCCGTCCATGTCTATCCACAGGTACTGTACTTTTTCCTAACTACTTTCCATCTCTTTGTGGAAATTCATTTCTATACAGCTGAAGGGTCAGGGCCTTGTCACTGGCCACTGGTCCCTGGTGGTCTAGTGGCTAGGATTCAGCGCTCTCACTGCCACTGCCCGACCTCAATCTCTGGCCGGAAACTGAAATCCTGCTTCAAGCCACTGCAGGCCAAGGCCACCCAAAATCAGTCACAAGAGCAGAAAGTATCTATTTGCAAAGATATATTATTGAAAATGGAACTAAAACTTGCATAGCTCTCTTTAAAATGCAAGGATAGGTTTCTCAAACTGAACACTAGGATTGTCCAAGGATTTTGGAGTTAAACTCCAATTGTAGTAAATTCTTTTGTTCTAACAATCAATGAGTTCATCTTTAGCTAGTTTAACATCTTTGATACAGTTTATATCAGAAGAAAGGAATGTGAATCCATGTTTTAATTTTAATGCTATTAATGGAAAATACCTGTTGAAAATGTTCTGATGTGTTTTCTGATGTTTGCAGATTTCTCTTTTCAAATAAATTAACAGAGAATTTTACATCTCCACTCCATTTGGATAAAGCATTTCCTCCAGCATTTAAAGTTTGTAAGAATGTTGACCTCTACTCTTCTTCTTTATTGGCAGCTTAGCCAAGAAAGCTTGGAATTTTTAAGAAGCACCTGCAATGGGGACTTTAAGATGTTGAAAATTTTATATCATTCATATGGTTAAAATATCTGTCAAGTAAATCATCCAATGGGTAAAATCACTTCTTTCAAAGTGATTCAAGAGAGTTTTTTGGGTTTTGTTTTTGTTTTGTTTTATTTTTAGAAAAAGTGAAATTTCTGCCCCTGGTTAAACCATCAGTGCAAGACTTGTCTTGGAAGCCACAGAACTTCTGTGTGGTAAAGTAGAGCGTAATATCCTCCTTCCAGTTTTTGGAAATAAATCTTTAAAAATGAAGAGATTCAGAGATCTGCACCTGATTTTATTAATAACATTTATGGCTCTTGACAAAACTTCTTTCAGCCTTATTGCAAAAGTCTTTGTTGCCAGTGCATATTTCTGTATAAAGTAGTGAGTGACAATGACATAAGGAGATTCCTTTTTTTTTTTTTTACTAAAGTAGCAAAACCAGATGCATTACCAATCATTGTAGAAGATCCATCTGCACAAAGAATATGAACCTCTTTATCCCAATCAAATATTTGTTTGGCAAACAACTTTTTATTATTTCCAAACAACAGCAGCTTTTTCAGCATCCAAAAGGGACTCACAAAATAAGATTTCTTTTTTTGAAAGTGTCAGTATGCACATCATGAACAAAAACAATCTGTTGGCTACCTTAAGAGATGTCTATACTATAGCTTCATCTAGTTACACAGTCAATGGGAATGTTGAGTCTACTAATTCCTTTATGATCTGCTTCAAGAATAAATCACAACATTTGTATAGGGACCCACTTCTAAATTTTTCCTCTGTTCCATCCACAAACCATCTTAATATCTTCCAGTACATGTGACTTTACTAAAGTCTCTGTAATAGTGTGCAACTCCAAATAGTGAGCAATCTCATGGCTGGTCTAATAACTATCATAATTTTAGAGTAGTAATGAGCATAGATGATACTTCAAAACTAAAATATGATAGGAAAATATAGATGATTTTTATTGGTGACAAAATCACAGGCACTACCAATGATACTGTGGTTTGCTTCCTGCATTCATAAGGAAGGAAAGTATAATACATGGAATACCTGAAATTTATCCACGGGTCTCTTGGGGAACTATAGATCCAAGCTTAAGAAGCCCTGATCAAGATGGTTACCAATGGACAGAACTGTTACACACACAGTCTCCTTTCAATTTTCTACAGATGAATTTTCCACTTTGCAATTATTCACATGACTTTTTCACTTTTCCTAGTGGGTTTAAGTCTGGAGTGAATAGTTTTTGATTACCCTGTTTATTTTTTTCTGTTTCTCTCTAATCCTATTCCAACACTAGAAAGGGAAAATTTAAGATTCCCTCCCATATTCAATCTCAGCTTCTAGTCAAGGTATATTTTAATGGAAGGACTCAGTGACCTCACAGGACCATCATGAAATGTCCCAATTAGACAAATAATGAGCTTGGAGTTGGGGGTTGAAAAGAAAGAGATGATAAGAATTGATGTACAGGATGCAAAATGAAAATTATGAAAAATGACCTAAATATTTGCTATTAATTCCCAACATAACTATGTTTTCTGTTGTTTTAACTGTGTTGAATTTTGAGAATATGAAAATTATTTAAATTCAAATACAAGTAGAATGTTTTCTAAATTAAAAAATTCTTTGGGCAAATACTTTAACTCTGACAAATCCCTTTTCTCATTGGCAAAATGGGAGTAATAATAATTCCTATGTCATAGGGTTATTGTGATGATTAAATGACAGAATTAATATAAAATTCTAGGCACAATGACTAGAACATAGTACTCAATAAATCTTATCACTTAACTATCATCATCATAATTCTTATCATAGTTAGATATTTAAAGGTCAGATGGGAGTCACTGAAATGTTTTAAGCAGTTAGCACAATGAGATTTGTATTTTAGAGAAATACAAGTGGTGATATGGTAATGGTAGCTTTTGGTGATATTTATTTTTATCTTATTTTTAATATCAATGTATTAGTAAGGCTATCATTGTAACATTTTAATACTGTTTTAATTTTGTTTCACCAAGGACAAGATAAATAAATATATTTTAAAGAATCCTGATCCAGAGGGTTTCACAGTTGTGGTCGATGAAAAAGTACTATTGTACTAACTACTTCAGAAATTATTGCCATTACCAGTCCATCTGAATGAAGCTGAAGATGACTTTAGAATAAGAATTCTGGGAAGAAAAATCACAGGAACTTGCTTATCACAGAAAGGAAGGCATACCATGCATACAAATATCTAGCTTTCAGGCACAAAAAAAGGAAACAGTGTACTTATTTATCATACATTTGTTGAACATTGATTATGTGTTAGGAACTCATAGGTGCTTGGGAATGTATCAGTTAAAAGAAAAAAGAAAGTAAAACAAAACTTCCTGCACTCATGGAGATGATATTCTAGTAAGACAGAGGAAGAAGGACAATAAACAATAACCATAATAAATAAATAAATAAATGGCATGGTATGCTGAAAGGAGATAAGAGCTATGGCAAAAATAGTAAAGCAGAATAAAAAAAATGAGAAGTTCTGAGGTGAGGATAGAGTTATAATTCTAAATATAGAGGTCATAGTAGATAGGCTTCATTTACACAATAACATTTAGGCAAAGACTTGAGAGAGGTAAGAAAGTTAATCATATTTGGAGAAGAGCATTCTAGGAGAAAAAATAGCTAGTACAAAAGGCTCTACATTTTTTAATGTACCCATTATGATGGAGACAATGAAAGGATTCCAGTGGGGCTAGAACAGAGAAACTGAAGGAAGAACAGTAGAAAATGAAGTCAAGGAAGTTAACATGGGAGTGGGAGGCAGATCATGGAAAGCTTTCAAGTCAATGACTTGAATTTTACTCTAACTTGGGGAGTCATGACAGTATTCTGACTTATATTTTAAAATAATATTTTGACTGCAGTGTTGAGAATGTATTACAGAGAGGCAAGAACAGAGTCAGAAAAACCAATTTAGACCAAGGGAAATTAATAGATTGGACTAGGGTGGTAGCAGTGGAGGTGGTGAGAAATGGTCAGATTCTGGATATGTTTCATAGGTTACATAGACAGGCTTTGCTGATGGATTGGATACAGAGTGTGAAAAAAAGAAAGGAGTCTGCGACAGAGTCAAGATTTGGGACCTGAGCAAGTGGAACTTTGGAGTTACCATAAACCGAGATGAAGAAGGCCCCAGGAAGACCAAGTTTGAGGAGTTCCCGTTTTGAACATGTTGCCTTTGACATGTCTGTTGGATTTCCAAGTGGAAATGCTTAGTAAGTAATTGAATACAGTGGCCCAGAGTTTAGGAATGTGAACAAGTTTATTAGGAGTCAGAAGTAATCAAATAAGATGAGTGAGAAATGAGTGAGAAATCGCCTAATAGCAACAGAGAGAGGTCTGGTGGAGTTAAGGGAATAAAAGCTTAATTGGCAATGGATTTAAGAGAAAATAAGATAAGAGTAACTTGAGGTACTAAGTATGATCAACCGTTTCAAGGAATTTAGCTGCAGGTGGAGTACAAAGAAATTAGTCAGTAGCTAGGAAAGATCAAGAGTAGCTTTTTGTTTGTCGTTAAGATGGGAAGAATAAGAGTATGTTGGTATTCTGATAAAAATAATTCAATAGAAAACAAACAATTAATGATGAAGGAAAAAGGGGAAAATTACTGGAGTATTATTCTTGAGTAGGAAAGAAGGAGATTTCGTGCATAGGTGGAGGGACTCGATTTAGATAGACGCACAGAGAGTTCATCTATGAAACAAGAAGTATATTGGCTGTTAATATGTGCTTGTTTTAGAGCTATGAAAACTGTTACTCATATTATTTAGCAAATAAAATTTACGTGATTTTGCTTTAAGCCAAAAAAAAAAAGTATACTGGCATAGAGATCAATTTGGTGGGTATATATGGTACCAGGAGACTGTGGAAGTTTGTTTTAAAACATTTTTATTTTGGAAACTCAAATTTATAAGAGAAAATAGTATAATAAACCTCTGTGTACCATTATTGTTTCAAATTTAGCATCATTTTGCCAATTTTGTTTCATCAAAAAACCTGATTTTTTGCTGAGCTATTGTAATTCAAATACCAGATATTATATCATTTCACTCATAAAATCTTCAGCATTAATTTCTAAAAGGCTTTTGCTTTTAACATAACTACCATACCCTTGCCGCAATAATAAATTTAAGAATAATCTTGCAATATTATCTAATTCTCATTCCATCCTCAAATTTCACTGATTATCTCAAAACTATGTTTTCATATTTGACTTGTACAAATCATGATCTAAACAAGGTTCACATACTGCATTTGGTTAATGTATTCCTTAAATCTGTATTTAAGACTTTTTTCCCATACCACTTATATGTTGAAGAAACTTGGCCACTATAAAATTTTCCATACTCTGTGTTTGTCCATTTCTATTCTTGTGGTACCCTTCAATATGTTCCTCTTGCTTACATACTTTCTGTAAACTAGTAGTTAGATCTGGATGCTTGATGATTCAGGTTCTATTCTCTTTCTTTAACAAGAATAATTAATAGATTTTACTATGTGCTTTCTATTGAATTAAAACATGTGGCCATATGTATCATTGTTCTATTTTTAGTCAACTTAAAATTGGTTATTGAAATTAAGTGGCGCTGATTTAATCCTTTAATTATAAATATCAACCTTTCACCTAATGTATTTAGCATACAATGATTTTCATTGCTTAGGTCCATTATTTCTTTAGGCATTGCAAACTGGCTATTTTTCTAATTCTAAACTTCTTTCTGGAATTATTCTATATGAAATAATTTTCATTAGCAATCTGATTATTGTACATACAGAAAAGGTAGAATAAACACTTCTTTCTCCTTATTCACCAACTTTCATAGTAATTAGTTTGTGCCTTAGCAGCCTCCAAAGGTTACCTCAGATATTTCTGTTTTAAGAATCATTATAAACTCTTAGAATTTTAATATAAAATTAATACATTTCAATTCATTTTAGTCATTTTTTTCATGCTCAAATTGTCCTGTCTTTGGCACTGGAGGTCCTTTCAAATTGGCTCCTGTGTCCTTTTGGATTGATCCTAGTACTATTTAATAGTTTCCCTGTTTCCCAGCACAAATGATATCATCCAGACTCATCATGTTATTTTTTTTGTCTCAGATATGGAATTGGAAATTTCTTCAAGGAGCTCTTGTTTCTTTTAAAAAAAAAAAAAAAACAAACTTTTTTTTAGTGGTTTGAGAGACAGCAACTTTTTAAAATATTTATTTATTTATTTTTGGCTGCGTTGGGTCTTCGTTGCTGCACATGGGCTTTCTCTAGTTGCGGCAAATGGGGGCTACCCTTTGTTGTGGTGCGCAGGCTTCTCACTGAGGTGGCTTCTCTTGCTGCGGAGCACGGGCTCTAGGTGCAAGGGCTTCAGTAGTTGTGGCACACAGGCTCAGTAGCTGTGGCTCGTGGGCTCTAGAGCGTAGGCTCAATAGTTGTGGTGCACGGGCTTAGTTGTTCCGTGGCACGTGGGATCTTCCCGGACCAGGGATCGAACCCGTGTCCCCTACATTGGCAGGTGGATTCTTAACCACTGTGCCACCAAGGAAGTCCGCTCTTGTTTCTTTTAGTGAGAAATGGTATATAGAAATCACTTTCTGGATACTAAGGGTGTCCATTATTATTGGGTTGTTGTTGTTTCTAGGATTTCTTACTAAACACAGCTAGAATATTCCATAGTTTAAAAAATAAAATATAAATCACGAATTATTCTATTTCCTTTTTAGATATAATGTTATGAGTTTTAATTTCTTTTATTTTATATCTCATTTTATCTAATACTGGAAATATTGGTTCTTAATGATATTAACATAATTAATTATATGATGTACAATATATTGATAATTGAATCAAAGTAACAACATTGATATCTATACTAAAAACAAGAATAGTGAATGTAGTTTAAGATTTCCTTGCCATTCCTAGCTTTCGTGATTTGGGATCATAGTTTGGAAAGATTACCACATCTGGTTACAGTGGAATTTATCCATGTTTTCTTCTAATGCTTATATAGCTTCATGTTTTACTTTTAGACCCCTGATACATTTAGAATTTCTATTGGTGCATGATATGAAGAATTTATCCACTTTTATATTATTTCATTTGACTATCTGGTTTTCAAATCATCCCTTATTAAAATGTCCCTCTTTAATTCACAGATTGGGGATTATGTCTTCATCAATATTGAATTTTCATGTGAAGTTGGGCCTTTGGGAGAACTTTAATAATTCTGTTTCATTAATCTATTCAAGCACCAATACCATATTATTTTAAAACAGGCTTTTATAACATATTTTAAGGTCTGTTAATTTTATCCCACTTCTCATTGTTCTTTTTATCACAGTTTTATGTGGGTTTTTTTTCCAAATGAAATTCATAATAAATTATCTAGCTGATGATATTTTTAATTGTGTTTACATTAAAATATAGTTCCCTTGTGATCAATTCAATTTCCTTAGTGAAACAGAATGAAAGATCATCAATGAAGAATAAAGACTGGGGAGAAGATATTGGAATATGAGGAGAGAGAAGAGGTAAAGCAGTTATCTAGGAGATAGGGGAGCTGCCATTCTATGGTGGCATTAAGAATCCATTTGAGGTTTGTGGTCTTGAATTTACACGAACATCACCCTATAGAGTTGTGTGTTTTTCTCCAGTCACATTCAGCTGCATGAGTGCTAATGTGCAATAAATAGATAGCTGGGGTTGGTTTGGTCAGTTGAGTTTAGGGAAGGGAGAAAGGGGACAGGAAAAAAAAGTGTAAACAAAAAGGGATGATTATAATAATTAAAAATGAAATTTAATTTTATAAAGAAATGAAGAATATCATGGGGATGAAGGGCAGATCAATGGATTTTAGGTCATGGCTGATTACTAGTTTTGCTGTATTAGAGGGAATGAGCTCATGGCACCAGTATGAATTATAATAAATAAAAATATGCACAATTTAGTTAGTGTATTCCAAACACTATTGGTTGCTATAGATGGATTATCTTTTTGGGGGGTCATTTCAGGTACGTACTCTAACAATGAGCAATCTTAAAAGGAAATTATGAAAACAATGTCACTTACAATAGCATCAAAAATAATAAAATATCTAGGAATAAATTTAACCAAGGAAGCAAAAGACCTGTACAACAAAAACTACAATGCAGTGCAAAAAGAAATTAAGATATAAAGAAATGGAAACATATCCCATGTTTATGGATTGAAAGACTAATACCATAAAATATCAATACTTACCAAAGCAATCTACAGATTCAATGCAACCCCTATGAAAATGCCAATGATGTTTCTCACAGAAAAACAAAAACATCAAATATCCAAAACACTCTTGAAAAAGAATAAAGTGGGAGGGGTCACATTTCCTGATTTCAAAACTTACTACATGCAAAGCTATAATAATCAAAACAGTATTGTACTGGCATAAAGACAAACATATATACAAATAGAATAGAATAGATAGACCAGAAATAAATCCTCACAATTATGGACAAATGATTTTTATCAAGGATGCCGAGAATATTCAATGGGAAAAGGACAGTCTTTTCAACAAATGCTGAGAAAACTGGATACTCACACACAAAAGAATGAAGTTGTAACTTAGCCTGACACTGTATACAAAAATTAACTCAAAATAGATAAAAGAGCTAAACATAAGAGCTAAAACTATAAAACTCTTAAAAGAAAATATATGGGTACATCTTTATAACATTGGAATTGGCAATGATTTCATAAGTGTGACATCAAAAGCATAGACAACAAAAAGAAAAATAAATTGAACTACATCAAAATTAAAAACTTCTGTGCATCAAAAAACACAATCAACAGAGTGAAAAGGCAACCCGTGGAGTGTGAGAAATATTTGCAAATCACATATCTGATAAGGAATTAATATCTAGAATATATAGAAAACTCCTAAAACTCAATAACAATAAAACAAACAACTTGATTCAAAAATGAGCAGAAGACTCAAATAGATATTTCTCCAAAGATATACAAATGGCCAATAAGTATATGAAAAGATGATCGACAGCACGAATAATTAGGGAAACGCAATTCAAAACTACAATGTGATACCATTTCGTACTTGTTAGGATGGTGACTATTAAAAAAAGAATCATAAGGTGACAATTGATTTGGATGTGGAGAAAGTAGAATTCTTGTGTGTGACTGTTGGTGAGAATATAAAATGGTGCAGCTGCTATGGAAAACAGAATGGCAGTTTCTAAAAATATTAAAAATAAAATTGTCATATGATTCAGAAATTCTACTTCTGGAAATGTACCCAAAAGAATTTAAAACATGGTTTCTAAGAGATATTTGTACACTCATGTTCATAGCAGCATTTTTCACAAGAGCCAAGAGGTGAAAACAACCTAAATAGCCATCTATGGAGAAATAGATGAACAAAGTGTGGGATATACATACAATGGAATATTTAAAAAGGAGATTTTGACTCAGAATATATATGAACCTTGAAGACATTTTGCTAAGTGAAATAAGCCAGTCACCAAAAGACAAATGCCATAAATTCCGCTTATATTAGGTACATAGAATAGTCAAATTAATAAAGATAGAATGTATAATGGTGATTGTCAGGAGCTGGGGAGAGGGGGCAATGGAAGTTATTGTTTAATGGGTGCATAATTTCAGTTTTGTAAGATGAAAAGAGTTTTGGAGATGGATGGTGGCGATGCTTGAACAACAATATGAATACACTTAATATCACTGAACTGTACAATTTTAAATTGTTAAGATGATAAATTTTATGTGTATTTTACTATAAATTTAGCAATCAGTTTCCATACATGTGTGCGTCTGTTTCTGGGTTCTCTTTTCTGTTCTACTCATCTATCTGGATATCCTGCCTTGCTTACTGTACCTCATAATAATTCTTGTAATCAGGTAATATTAGCCATTCAAAATTGTTTTGGCTATTCTAGATCCTTTGTATTTCTATACTACTTTTATAATTAATTTCTCAATTGCATTAAAAGGCCTACTGGGATTTTGATAGGGATTGCACTGACTTTTCTTTTTCTTTTTTTTTTGGCCACGCCGCGTGGCATGCAGGACCTTAGTTCCCCAACCAGAGATCAAACCCATGCCCCCTGCATTAGAAGCACGGAGTCCTAACCACTGGACCACCAGGGAAGTCCCTACAATGACTTTATAATTCAGTTTCAAGAAATGTATTATCAATAATCAGTCATTTGGCCAAAGAAGATAGAGTATCTTTCTATTTAGATCTTCTTTAATTTCTCTCAGCAAAGTTTTGAAATTTTCAGTGTACAGTTTCTGCAGATTTTGTGTCAGGTTTATCCCTATGTACTTCATATTTTGCAATGCTATTATAAATGGTGATTTTTTTCAAATTCTGATTGTTTGCTGCTAGTATAGACCAATGCAGTTAATTTTGCGTTTTTATCATGTATCCTGAAAACTATTAGTTCTAATAGCTTTTTTGTAGATTCCATCAGATATTCTGCAAGTAAAGACAGTTATTTATTTCTTCCATTCTGGATGCCTTTTACTGCTTTACATTCTGTTATTGCACTGACTCTAACCTCTAGCATAATGTTGAATAGAAGTCAGAGCGCTCATCCTCAACTTTGTACTCCTGTATGTAAAGTGTTTGTTTTCCCATTGCTGCTTTAAAATTTTTCTTTTTATCATTGGTTTTGATCCAGTTGATTAAGTTGCATCTTGCTGTGATTTTCTTTATGTTACTTGTGCTTTGTTGAGTGTCTTAGAAATATGGGTTTACAGTTTTCATAAATTTTGTAAGTTTTCAGCCATTATCTCTTCAAATATTTTTTCTGTCCTCTCCTCTCTTTCTTCTTCTTCAAGAACCCTAATTAAACATGTCTCGGGCCATATGAAGTTGTACAATAACTCACAAACACTTTTTTTTAACTTTTGAGACTCATTTTCTCTCTTTTTTCATTTTGGAAATTGTCTATTGCTGTATGCTCAAGTTTACTCATTTTTTTCTTCTTCAAGGTCTAATATCCTCTAAATTCCACCCCTTGTATTTTTTCTTAACCTCAGATATTGTAGTTTCCATCTCTCTAAATTTGATTTGGGCATTTAAAATATATTTTTCAT
The DNA here is from genome assembly GCF_965194825.1 of Balaenoptera physalus. Taxonomy (NCBI): domain Eukaryota; kingdom Metazoa; phylum Chordata; class Mammalia; order Artiodactyla; family Balaenopteridae; genus Balaenoptera; species Balaenoptera physalus. Next base: position 111,101,426 of record NC_138903.1, on the reverse strand, counting down.
GTCTCACTTTAACTTCCTTAACATCTGCCATAGTTATAATAAATGTTCTGAAGTCTGTCTGCTAATAACATCTGTGTCAGTTCTGGGTTGGTTTTGATTGCTTGATTTTTCTCCTCATTATGGGTCATATATCCTTGCTTCGGTTCATGCCTGGTATTAATGATTGGATGCCAAGCATTGTGAATTTTACTTTGTTAGGAGTTGCATGTTTTTGTAATCCTATAAGTATTCTTGTACTTTATTATGGGATGCATGTAAATTACTTGGAAACTATTTTATCCTTTTGAGTCTTGCTTTCGAGATTAGTTAGCCAGGACCACTTAGTTCAATCTAGTTATTACCAATATTGAGAAGAGACCCTTCTGAATTATCTACCCAGTGCCCCATGAATTATGAGTCTTTTCCTCTCTGCAAGTTAGAATAGACACTATTCCTGGTCCTGTGTGACTGCCGACCACTGTTCCCTCTATCCTCTCCACTGGTTCTTTCCTTGCCTTCAAGTAGTTTCCCTACAAACATTGACCAATCAGTACTCTGCTCAATGCTCAAGGATGATTATACACGGATTTCTAAAGTTCTCTCTCTATGTACCTCTCACCTCTCTGTTACTCTGACACACAATTCTATTCACCTTGATGTCCCCAGATTCTCAGCTCCCTCTTGTGAACTCAGGGAGTCTGATAGATCCAGCTTGTATTCCCTCTGTCTTCAACGTAGCGTGGAAACTCCCTCAAGTCAGTAAAGTGGAACAATGATGGGACTTACTTTTTGTTTTGATTTTTCCCCAATCTCTTATGGATCACTGTCCTAATTCTTCTGATAACCATCACTTCTCATGTTTTACCAGGGTTTTGTTTGTTTTGTTTCCTCTTGTTTTTGGGCGCATGATGTGGTGGCAATTCCAGTCTCCGTTACTATATCTTGTCCCGAAATAAACATCCCAGTATTTGAACCCTATTAACTTTACATGCAGTTAAACAATTAAATCCTCAAGCAAATCTGAAAAAAATTAACTATTTACTTAAAGTGTTGTCCAGACTTTTGCAGAAAATGGAACTTGCATTTTAATAATTTCTTTTAATCGAAATGACTTGTTCATTAATCCTGGAGAACAGCTATTTGTTTCTGTATCACAGAGATAATTTAAGCAATGATTAATAAATGTGAATTTAATATATCCAATGAACTGTCTCGTTTGTTTGCTCAATTGGATACTAGTTAGAAAGAAATTCATCTTTGAATGAAAGCTCAGAATTAGACCTAATGGCAAGCCAAAGCAGGTATAAATGAAGAACACCCTTTCCCTTGTGTGGAAGGTCTGTATTCTCTGGAAAATTCCCTACAATTATGACATTATGTATTTTTTTCACAAAAAAAGACAATTTTTAATTTTTATCTATCAGCAAGTAGAATACTTTCTACTTTCAAATTAATCCCTTGAATAAACCCAAAGCATCAAAGTTAGTTTATTCTTTAAGAGTAAACTCTATTTTCTATCCTGTAACTCATTAGACTCTTGCCTTATATTTCATTGCTGAAAAAAATTAAGGCAAGTGATTTTTTTAATAGCCTTTACTTTTTAGAACAATTTTAGGTTCACAGCAATACTCCACAGAATGTGCAGAGATCTCCCGTATTTCCCCTACCACCACATATGCAGAAACTCTGCCATTACCAACATCCACCAACAGAGGATACACTTGTTAGAGTTTATGAACCTACATTAACTCATGATGATTACCCAAAGTACATGGTTAATTTAGGGTTCACCCTTGGTGTTGTACATTCTATGGGTTTGGACAAATGGATAATGGCATGTATCCACCATTATAGTATCATACAGACTAATTTCACGTACCTAAAATCCTCTGTGCTCTGCATATTCATTTCTCCCTCCCTCCTAGACCTTAGAAATCACTGATATTTTCATTGTCTCCATAATTTTGCCTTTTCCAAAATGTCATATAGTTTAAATCACATAGTATGTATCTTTCCATACTGGCTTTTTTCACTTCATAATATGCAGTTATATTTCCTCCCTATCTTTTCGTGGCTTGATAGCTCATTTCTTTTCAGTGCTGAATAATATTCCGCTTTTCGGTTGTACCATAGTTTGTTTATACATTCACCAACTGAAGGACAACTTGGTTGATTCCAGGTTTTGGCAATTACTAAGCAACTATAAACATCTGTGTACAGGTCTTGTGGACATAGGTTTTCAACTCCTCTGGGTAAATACCAGGTAGCCCGATTGCTGGATGATATAGTAAAAGTATGTTTAGTTTTGTCAGAAATCGCCAAACTGTCTTTCAAAGTGGTTATACATTTTGTATTTCCACCAGCAATAAATGAGACTTCCTACAGTTTTATATCTTCACCAACATTTGGTATTGTTGATGTTCTGGATTTTTGCCATTCTAATATGTATGTGTAGTGACATCACATTGTTTTAATTTGCATTTCCCTGATGACATATGATATGGAGGGTCTTTTCATATGCTTATTTGCCATCTGTACATCTTCTTTGGTGGGGTTTCAAAGTATTTGGACCAATTTTTAATTGGTTGTTAGTTTTCTTATTGTTGAGTTTTAAGAATGCATTGTATATTTTGGATAACAGTCCTTTATTAGATGTGTCTTTCACAAAGATTTCTATCAGTCCATAGATATTATTCTCATTCTATTGACATTACTTTTGCAGAGCAGAATTTTTTAATTCTAATGAATTCCAGCTTATCAAGCATTTCTTTCATGGATCTTGCCTTTGGTGTTGTATCTAAAAAGTCATCACCTAACCCAAGGTCATCTAGATTTTCTCCTATATTACCCTCTATGTGTTTTATAGTAAATGTCCCATGTGAGCTTGAAAAGAACGTATATTCTACTTTTGTTGGATCAAGTAGACTATAGATGTCCATTATATCTACGTGATTGATGATATTGTTGAGTTCAACTTTATTCTGACTGATAATCTGCCTACTGAATATGTCCATTTCTGATAGGGAGGTGCTGAAATCTCCATCTATGATACTGGATCCATCTATTTCTTCTTGCAGTTTTATCAGTTTTTGTCTCACATATTTCGGCACTCTGTTGTTAGGTGCATACACTTTAAGGATTCTTGTGTCATCTTGGAGAATTGATCCCTTTATCACTACGTAATGTCCCTCTTTATCTTTGATAACTTTCCTTGATCTGAAGGCTGCTCTATCTGAAGTTAGTACAGCTACTCCTGCCTTCTTTTGATTAGTGTTAGCATGATATATCTTTCTCCATCCATTTACTTTTAATATTTGTGTCTTTATATTTAAAGTTGGTTTCCTGTAGACAACATAAAGTTTGGTCATTTTGGGGGACCTACCCTGCCTGTCTCCATCTTTTAATTGATGCATTTAGATCATTGATGCTCTAAGTCATTATTGATATAGTTGGATTACTATCTATCATATTTGTTACTTTTTTCTATTTTTTGTTATTCTTAGTTCTTATTCTTTTTTAAAAATATTTATTTATTTATTTATTTATTTGGCTGCACCAGGTCTTAGTTGCGGCATGCGGGATATTCACTGTGGTGTGTGGAATCTTTAGTTGAGGCATGCAGGCTCTTAGTTGAGGCGTGCAGGATCTAGTTCCCTGACCAGGGATCAAACCTGGGCCCCCTGCATTGGGAGCATGGAGTCTTAATCGCTGGACCACCAGGGAAGTCCCCTTAGTTCCTATTCTTGTCTTCCATTATTTGGCTGCCTTTTGTGGTTGTCTTTGAACATTTCATATGATGCTCAGTACCCCCTCCACTTTGGTGGGACAGGATGGGTAGAGTAAGCTTGAGTTGGGTATTTCCCTTCTCTCATGTGGAAGGGTAGAGCTGACTTGAGTTGAGTATTTCCTTCCCCCCAGGTCAGTTAGGCTCTAGTAAAAGCCCAAGCAAGTTAAGCTCTGGTTAGTTCCTCCTAAGGGCAGACATTGTTAAAAATAACAGAATGCTCTGGTGTTATTTCAAAATGGTGCTTTGTCCCCTCCCTTGCCAGAAGCAGGAAGGGATTTTTCTCCAATATTCATTGTAAGAATCTGGTAGAACTCTAGGATGTAAAACTCACAAAAGTATGGAGGTCCTGATGACTGGGTCCCCTTGGAGTTTTTAACTCTCAAACTTGTCCACACTGAGACTCCAGCAATTAATAACGGTTTAGGATTTCCTACCCTGGCACTGGTTCCTATGGAGGTTTCTGCTCTTGGCCTGTGAACTCGCTTCTCTTACAGATCTAAGAATAGCTGTTGAATTTTCAGTTTATTCAGTATTTACTTCGAGGATGAAGTGGTGACTTCTAAACTTCTTACATGCTGGACTGGTAACCAAAAGTCTATAAGTGGATTTTTTTATTGGTGAGTATAAAGCTGCAACATATATGGAAGAATTTTCTGATTCATTTAAAAGATAAAATTTCTTCACTATAAGTTTGGTATAGTATATATAATGTTTTTACATTCTTTGATAATCTATTATGTGAATAAGATGTATTTTATAACATTCTATCAAACACAATATTGAATTAATCAGAACATTCCATTCTCCAACTGTGATGGATTACCAAGTGCAAGTGGTCATATCAAGCTCTTTCAGTAAATAAAAATAAGGCAATTCATCTCCTTTTCCCCCCAACAGTATTATAACAACAATAATAAAATAACTAACACATCAGGCACTCTTCTAAGTGCCTCATATATATCAACTAATTTTTTCTCCAGAACCTCCTAGATATAGATCCTATACATTAGTATACCTGTTTTAAAGACAAAAAAAAAAAAAAAAAAGAGACAGAAAGATGTTAATTGCCTTGCCCATGGTCACATATTTAATAATTGACAGAGATGAAATAGGGACTTAGATAATCTGACTCCAATTTAGTGTAAAAGAAATTGAAAAAATCAGGTTTTGGAGTCAGATTTATTGCTTACTAGCTGCATGACCTTCTGCAAGTTGTTAAGTCTTTATCTGCTCATTTCATCTGTTACATGGTAATAATGACCTAACTTATTGTGTCTTATTTTAAATGAGATAATATATATATGTGTGTGTGTATATATATATAGCATTTAACACAAGAGTAGATCTGATATTCAATAAATAGTATATATTTTCTCAAATTAGGCCTTGACCAAAAGAGTACTTTTTATTTTCTTACATTATTTTAAAAATTATTTTTAGTTTGATATATTCTAGTAGAAATTTGCACCCTTAACACACAGAAGCAGGAATGAGGAAAGGAAAAAAAATAAATGAGCAAGTGAAATTGATACTATGACCTTATATTCCTCTTAGTATTATGGTACCCAGGCTATGTATCCATTAAGCAAATAGTTTAGCTGTTTCAATTTGCAGCAGCTCATATATTTAACTTTTATAGAGCTATTAATGAACTATAAGGATAAAATTTGCATTCAGACACCTGAGGTTTTCAAATAGTTTTCAGAAATTAGGTCAAAGGCACCAGGGAACAATTTATGAAAATGTTTTCAAGCTCTTAAAGGGCTTGGGCACAGACTCAGTCTAAACTTGGAAGTTTCATCAGGAAAAAAATCTTTGCAATTTTGTTTATTGGTTCTGGGGAGTAACAGACACTCTCTGTGTGTGCGTGGAGGGGGGAGGGAGGGAGGGAGAGAGGCAGGAAAGAAGGAAGGAAGGGAGGAAGGAAGGAAGGGAGGGAGGAAGGGAGGAAGGGAGGGAGGAACGGAGAAGAAAGACAGAGAAGGAGGAAGGAGGAGGGAAGAGGAAAGTGCACATGTTGATAAAAGGAAAGCAGATATGTTGATAGTATGAATGTACTCATTGCTTGGTGAACAGATAACCTTTTCTTGCTAAGTAGCTTCTATTTAACTTATCCACAATTTTCATTTCCTTGGTCTATGTATTTTCTCCTGTTCTATGTTGAATATGTAACTTTGCATTGATCACTTGCCCTGAACGCTGCTTAATAAATATTTTGTTACATTTTCAGGAAAGGGGTTTGTACTTTTTCCAACTCTGCAGTGTAAGCTTCCCAAGAGCATAGCCTGTATATTCTCTATAGTCCCTGCTACTTTGTTTCACTTTCAAATTTTGTCATCAAATAGCTACCTAATCAATTTTGTGGACTAAATTGATAAGTTCAAACATCTGTAAGATTTTTCTTTTGCTTTAAACTAAATTAAATGCTGCTTTTGGTAGTGGATAACAATGCCAGGTACTGGGTAATTTTACCTCCACTATGCTAAATTTAATTAAGCAAGCCTAATAAAATGAAATGACAAATCAAAGATTGTCCTTAAATAGAAAACTCCCCTACTGCATGTAAAATGTAATTTAATTTTCCAGAATTCAGGATATATACAATTCTTCAGGGAAATACTCATTGCAAATGTGAGTCCCACCTATACTTTTTAATTAAGTTCCTCTACAAAGAAATTGTTTGCAGTAAACTCTTATAACCTTAGAAAGAAGAGTTGTGGTAAATTTTTGAGATTTAAAAATGCAAAAATGTATAAAAAGAGTGGAATGCAGTTCTTAGATCTGTCGTTAGGTACAAAGACCCTGGTTTTCCACCAAAGCCTTTAAACATAGATTGTCATATCCTTTTTGAAAATCAAATTTCTGGGTGCTGCTCAAACGTCATATGCTCCTCCCAACTGACATCAGGAATCTAGATTTTAAAAGATATGTTTTTGGCCGTAAGCTGGAGGAGACAGAATAGAATGCAAAATTACTTACACCTGCAGTCATTGGTCTCAATAGCAAAATCAAGTGTCTATTTAGTTCACCATTCAATCTTTGGCTACATTTTAAGAATAGCAGGTGCAACTATTACACAGTTTGAGCCCAGACTGCAGAAGATGCATATATGGATTGGAGTAAAAACTTCAGGAAATCTCCCCAATGTAACTTAGCAAACTTTCCATCCCTCTGGTTAAGGTAGTGCAATGTCTATGATCAATCCCCTTCACCTGCCTTCACTCCTCCCCACCATCCTGTATGAGCAGCTATGTTAACAAATGCATTAAGCAAAGAATAAATACATAAGGCAGCAATATTAAACACCAAACAACTTTTATCAAGCATGTCATAGAAAACTGTCAATTTTAGAGACTGTGCTTATTTTCAATATCACACAAAAAAATGGTACCTACAGTTCCTGTATTTCTGAGGGTCCTTTTATAATCAAAGTAATGCATCATTAGCTACTACTTCCTGTCTTTTCTGTAGTTCTTTTAAAAGTTATTTTTAAATAGGTAATATATGCATATGATACAAAAGATACAAACTCTTTTACCACCAGTTTTCTTCTCTAGAAGCAACTACTCTTATCCATTTTTAAAATAAAATAGTTTTACAAAAGAAATATATCTATAGATAGCTCACTTTTAAGAAACATATACTCCGTTGCATATTAATATTTTATCTTATATATCAGTCATATAGTTTTATATTGGTAGATATAGAACTACATCATTCTTTTCAACAACTGCATAGTTTACATTGCACAGAAATACCAGAATTTATCTGATCAATCCCCATTGATGAACACTTTTTTCAGTCTTATGCCACTATAAAAACGCTGTACTGAAGATCATTGTACATTTTACATACGTATGAGCATATGTGGAAGATACATTCCTAGAAATGTATCTGTGGGAGCACAGGACATGTGTATTTTTAACTTTAATATATAATGACATATTATTTCCTAGAGAGATGTAACAATTTATATTCCCACCAACAGCATATGAGAGTTCTTTCACATCTTCACAACACTTGAAATTGTCAATCTTTTAAATTTTTTCCATTCTGATGGATATAAGTAGTATCCGATTATAATTTTATTTTGCTGGTTATTACTGAGTTTAAGTACCTTTCCTTATGCCTACTGGTGATTTGCTTATCTTATTATGAAAAGTCTTTTTTTCCCTACATTGTTTTCTACCCTTTTTTAATAAATTGTAGGTTTTAGATATGAATTCAGTATTGGTATTATTAATATATTCTTTCACTCCACGGTTTATATTTTCATTCTTTTAATGATAAGTAACAAAAGTTCTTAATTTTAATAAAGTTATAATATATTCATCTTTTCCTTTATGGCTATTGCTTTCCCTACTCATCATGAAGCTATCCCCGCATGTTATCTTCCAAATCTTTATTATTTGCCTTTAGCACTCAGTTCTACAATCCCCTATATCTATATGATGTGTGTGGAGAGGGAGGGTGTAAGACAAAGATCAAGTATCTTTTCCTTCCAAAAAATTCTCCACGTAGTTGACCAGCATCATTTTATGAAAAACAGCATCCTCTCCCCACTGCACTGTGGTATGAACTGTTATAAATTTTGTCCACATATTTATGAGCTTGTGTTTGCATTCTCCATTATATTTGACTGATCTATTATTCTATCATTGTAAGAATACACTCTATAAAAATGATTATATGATTTTCCCCTTTTATTCTGATACTGCGAGAAAGCAATTTTCAAAAACTGAACAAACCTTGCATTCAAAACAAACCTAGTCTACTGTAGTATATTACCGCTTTACATCATGGAATTTGGCTTACTAATGTTTTGTTTATGTTTTTGCATCTAAGTCTATGGATAAAATTGGCATATAATTTCACCTACTCATAATGTTCTTCTTAGATGTTACCTATCACTGTGTAACAATTTACACCAATGCTTAGTAACTGTATTAGCCAGTATTCTCCAGAGAAACAGAAACAATAGGATATTTTTGGAGGATATTTATTGTAAGGAATTGGCTCATGTAATTACAGAGGAGGCTCAAAAGTCCCATGATCTACCCATCTGTAAGCTGGAGACACTGGAAAGCCAGTGATGTAAATCAGTCCTATTCTGAAGGCCTGAGAACCAGGGATGCCAGTGGTGTAGATTTCAGTTCAGATTTAAAGGCTTAAGAACCAGGAGTTTGGAGGGCAGGGGCAGAGCAATGGCTCAAGTAATCAGACAGGATGAAAATAAGGGGCAAAGTCCTCATTCTTCTGTCTTTTGTTCTATTCAGGTCCCCAATGAATTGGGTGATGCCTGCCCACCCACATGGGGGAGGGCAATCTACTTTATTGAGTCCACCATTCAAATGCTAATCTCATCTAGATACATTCTTACAGACAATCCTGGGTACAGAAATCTTAGGGCAGTTTACAACATGGCAGCTGGTTGTTTCACAGTGATCAAACTAGAGCAAGAGAACGTCACAAAGACAGAAATCACAGACTTTTGTAATGTAATCTTGGAAGTACCATCCCATCACCTTTGCCACATTTAATTCAAAGAAAGTCACTAGGTCCAGCCCATATTCAACTGGAGGGGATTGCACAAAAGTGAGAATATCACATAGTTATGCTGGCCTCATGATACATGTTGAAAATAATTCCTTATTTTTCAACTCTCTATAATTGTGTGTATTATTTGTATGTATCTTCCTTAGGAATAATATATTATTGCTTAGTATTATATTGTTTCTTCAGTATGATACATTTGTTTTAAATATATCTAATATATTATAGGTTGACATCAAGTCTGTTAATCTTAATAAAAATAAATCCCTAAAATACTATATGTAAAATATATTTTTGTATTATGTTTTAAATATATTTTATAATAATATAATATAATATAAGACATAATATATATGCCCTGAAGCACTCTGGGACTGGAGCTGATAAAATTAATTTGTATATCAGGACCCAAAAAATGATGGCCACCCCAAGGGCCCAGCCCACATCACAAATCTAAACCTAAGTCAGCCTGCATTTAGGGGAACTACTTGTCAAGGAAACCTAACATATACCAATCACAATCTTCCAACTTAGCTTTAGTGAGGTCACCTTACCATAAAAATAGGATCAGCTAGCCTTATAAAGAAATCCCCAGGGAGAGAGGGCAGGGGGAAGAGGTAACATAGGAGTAGGGGATTAAGAGGTACAAACTACTGTGTATAAAATAATCTACAAGGATATATTGTACACCACAGGGAATATAGTCAATATTTTATAACTACAAATGAAGTATAATCTTTAAACATTGTGTCACTATGTTGTACAAATGAAAATTATATAATACTATATATCAACTATACCTCAACAACAAGAAAAGAAGTTCCCTCGGGCTTCCCTGGTGGCGCAGTGGTTGACAATCTGCCTGCCGATGCAGGGGACACGGGTTCGAGCCCTGGTCTGGGAAGATCCCACATGCCGCGGAGCAACTAGGCCCGTGAGCCACAATTACTGAGCCTGCGCGTCTGGAGCCTGTGCTCCGCAACAAGAGAGGCCGCGATAGTGAGAGGCCCGCGCACCGCGATGAAGAGTGGCCCCCGCTTGCCGCAACTAGAGAAAGCCCTCGCACAGAAACGAAGACCCAACACAGCCATAAATAAATAAATAAATATTAAAAAAAAAAAAAAAAAAAGAAGTTCCCAACCTCCCAGTCAATCATGCCCTGTTTCAGCATTGCTGTTTTTAACTCTCTATAAAACTCACTCTTCCCAAAAGATTTTGGGAAGACTACTCTCCACTGCTTGTGAGGCACTATACACCCTCAATCCATGGATTATTTTTCCTTGAATAAAGGACATCAAACTCATTACTAAATTGTTTTAGTCTGTCATTTGACAGGTTTGGCAATAAGATGAGACCCAAAACCAGCTGCTGATGATTTCAGGTATGGCTCCTAGATGCAAGTAAAGATACCCACAGAGCCCTTTTGGTTCACTACCTCTTGGGCTACTCTCCAGGATCACTAATAAGCTACTCTCAGGTCAAGCAACATATTTTGCATTCTGAGCTCTTCACACGTTTCCTAATCCTTCCAGGTGGAATACTCGTGTATGAGAGACTCCATATTTTTCACAGTGAGACTTACTGGGCCACAGCATTTGGGTTTCATGGCAAACTTCATCTACAAGGTGAGTGCCTTTTGGAGGTCCTGACAGGTCTCAGGAACTGTGCACAGGAAGCCAGAAACATAAATCTGGTTGAATTAAGGAGGATTATTTCAACAAGGGAAAATAATGGGTACAACCCAACTGAAGAAAGCAAGATGGTAGCTATTAGGAGATTCACAAAGCCTCAAGGTAAGTCCATAGCATAAACTGCTAGGGGGTTTGGGGAAATAAATTAGGGCAAGAAATTCAAACTGTTTTGACCAACGACACCTCAAAATCTAAGCAGGCACAAGCCAGAATAATAGAAGCCATTAGGGCATCTACCACTATAAATAGATCTTTTCCTGAAAGAAACAATAGATCTGTTCCTAACAGGAATCTCGGCAGCCAAAGCTACAAAATTGGTGAGCATGAGTCGAGTCCTTAAAAGCTGCTAGAGGAGAGAGATCAAGATGGTGGAGTAAGAGGATGGGAGCTCACCTCCCCACTGCTGCCCCCAAACACATCAAAAATACATCTACATGTGGATCAATTCTCACTGAAAACTAACTGGAAACTGGCAGAAGGACACCTGTACAACCAAGGTTGGAAGAAAGATATACACAAAATCAGGTAGGATGGGAAGAAAAGTGACTGGGTCCAGACCTTTGCCCCTGAGAGGGGTCTCAGAGGAAAAGACAGATAGTATGGGCAGGGCAAAGAGCCACACTGGAGAGTAAACGGGTCAAGCCACAGACTGAGTGACTCAGTCCTGGGGTCCTATACATAGGAGACAAGCCCCCTGGCTGGCTGGAGAAATGCTAGGACAGATAGAAAGGCTGGAAAGCCTAGACTCCACTCATGAGGAGCATGCAGGTGCTAGCTTGCCCCCAGGCAGGACTGAGAGACGTCTGCCCTAGTGGTTGCTGGGTTTCCCCACAACTACTTCACCACCCTGCACTCCGCAGCCCAAGCCAAGCATACACCTTGGTCCTACTCTCTCCAAGCCACAGTGCAGCATTGGATCCAGGGCTGCCAGGACCTTGAAAAGACTCGACCTTGGGACAAGGAGGCAAATGAATCCTGGGGCAGAGCCCAGGTGGGGTGGTGATGGCCATGGTTGGTGCTTACTCAAGTGGCACCCCAGAAACAGCCAGAATTCTGATGGCAGCATGGCTCCAGGTTTCCTGTGACAGCCTCACTGTGTGCCCCAGCCAAAGCTGAGCAAATGCTCCTGACCTGCTCACTCTATGCTACAGTGGAGCACTAGATCTGGGGTGGTCACCATCAGGGAAAAAATGCAACCATGGGCCACACCTGAGCAGAGCCACAGATGCCTACACAGGCAGAGGATCAGACCTATGTAAGCACAGGAGCCCCACTTGCTTCAGCATTCCCCTTCTTCAGGACAAAGCTCCCGGTACAGAGAGAAGGAAAAACACACGTTAAAAGAAAACGGAGCCAGCTAGAGCTTGACACTTAGGGGCTTCCACTCCAGCAACTTGGGATCAGACCCCACCCCTGACAGGGAAATGATGGTGACTGAGCAGAGTGGAAGTCACACCTCACACCCTGCAAAGGGTCTAGCTCCTCCATCTCCAGCCCCACCCCTTACCAAGGTGATAGCTGCCAGCACACCCTGAGGAAAGATGTGACTGGCTTCCACCTCAAATCCAGCTCTCCCACCAGGCACATGGGGCACATGCTGTCTACATAGGGATGCTCTCACATAAGAATGCCCATTTAAAAGACCAAAATACATAAATGTTTCACCTAAATTCATAATCAGAGAAAGTTAAGTAAAATGAAAAGTCAGAGGAACTACTCTCAGTTGAAAGAACAAGAGAAAACCCCTGAAAAAATAAATGCTGAAACACAAATAAACAATTTACCAGATAAGGAATTCAAACCATTGGTAATAAAAATGTTGACTGAATTAGGGAAAAGAATTGATCTAAATACTGACCACTTTATCAAGGAACAAGACAATATAAAAAAGACAATTAAAAATAGATAATTCACTATCTGAAATAAAAAACACACTAGAAGGAAGGAATAGTAGACTAAGGATACAGAAGAACACATAAGTGATCTGGAAAATAAAATAATGGAAATCACCCAATCAGAACAGCAGACAGAAAGACATATGAAAAAACAATGAAAACAATTTATGAAACCTCTGAAATAACAATAACAGTGCCAACATTTGCTTTAAAGGTGTTCCAGAAGGGCAAAAGAGAGAGAAGGGGATTGAAAATATATTTGGAGAAATTATGACTGAAAACTTCCCCAAACTGAAGGAGACAGATATCCAGGTACAGGAAGCACAAAGGGCCCCAAACAAAATGAACCCAAACAGACCCACACCAAGATATATCATAATTAAAATGACAAAAGTTAAATATAAAGAGAGAAAGTTCTAAAGGCAGCAAGAGAAAAACAAAGAGTGATATACATGGTAATCCCCATAAGGCTATCAGCAGATTTCTCTGCCAAACTTTTGCAGGTCAGAAGGGAGTGGCATGATATATTCAAAGTCCTGAAAGGCAAAAATCCTGAAACCTAGGGTAGTGTACACAGAAAGATTATTATTTAGATAAAAGGAGAGAAAAATAATTTCTCAGACAAGCAAAAATGAAAAGAATTCAGCAACACTAAACCTACCCTAAAAGAAATATTGAAGGATCTTCTCTAAATACAAAAGAAGCAAGAATCTACAGGAAAGGGAAAATTGCACAAGGAAAGCAGATATATAGCAAGAATTGAAGATTACTTAAATAAGCCAGTACGTAGAGTAAAAGATAAAAAAACTATAAAAGCAACTATAACTAAAATGAATAGTTAATGGGCAAGCATGAAGCTGTAAAATATCAATAGGATATCCAAAACACAAAATGTGGGGGAGGGGAGTAAAAAAAATGTAGATCTTTTAGAATGTGTTTGAACTAAATTTACTACCAGCTTAAAACAAGTGGATGTATTTATGGATAAATGTATATGAACCCCATGGTAAACACAAATCAAAAACCTACAATAGACACACAAAAGCCAAAAGGAAAGAAACCCGAGCATACTACCTAAGAATAATCATCAAACCACAATGGTAGAAACAAAAAGAAGAAATGAACATAGAAGAACTAAAAAACAACTGGAAAACAAGTAATAAAATTGCAATAAATACATACCTATCAATAATTATTTATTTTTTTGAATATCAAGACACCTTTGTTGCTTTTTTTTAAACACCTTTATTGGAGTATAATTGCTTTAGCGTGTTGTGTTAATTTCTACTGTATAACAAAGTGAATCAGCTATATGGGGATATCCCCATATCCCCTCCTTCTTGCATCTCCCGCCCACCCTCCATATCCCACCCCTCTAGGTGGTCACAAAGCACTGAGCTGATCTCCCTGTGCTATGCAGCTGCTTCCCACTAGCTATCTAGTTTACATTTGGTAGTGTATATATGTCCATGCTACTCTCTCACTTTGTCCCAGCTTACACTTCCCCCTCCCCGTGTCCTCAAGTCCATTCTCTATGTCTGCATCTTTATTCCTATCCTGCCCCTAGGTTCATCAGAACCTTTTTTTTTTTTAGATTCCATATATATGTGTTAGCATATGGTATTTCTTTTTCTCTTTCTGACTTACTTCACTCTGTATGACAGACTCTAGGTCCATCCACCTCACTACAAATAACTCAATTTCGTTTCTTTCTATGGCTGAGTAATATTCTATTGTATATATGTGCCACATGTTCTTTATCCATTCATCTATCAATGGACACTTAGGTTGCTTCCATGTCCTGGCTACAGTAATTACTTTAAATGTCAATGGACTAAATGTTCCAATCAAAAGACAGACGGAGGCTGATTGGATAAAAAAACAAGACCTTTCACTATGCTGCCTACAAGAGATTCACTTCAAGGCTAAAGACACATAGACTGAAAGTGAGGCAATGGAAAAAGGTATTTCAAGCAAACGGAAAGGACAAGAAAATGGAGGTAGAAATAATCATATCAGTCGAAATAGACTTTAAAACAAATGCTATAATAAAAGAGAAAGAAGGGCATTATATAATGATAAAGGGATTAACACAAGAGGAGACTATTATACTAATAACATAACGTACCCAATACAGGAGCACCTAAATATATAAAGTAAATAC
This sequence comes from Balaenoptera physalus, assembly GCF_965194825.1. Lineage (NCBI taxonomy): Eukaryota > Metazoa > Chordata > Mammalia > Artiodactyla > Balaenopteridae > Balaenoptera > Balaenoptera physalus. Next base: position 111,086,357 of record NC_138903.1, on the reverse strand, counting down.
TAACAGACATAAAGGAAGAAATTGACAATAATACAATAATAGGAGGGGACATTAACACCCCACTGACACCAATGAACAAATTAACCAGACAGAAAATCAATAAGGCAAGTGGTCTTAAATGACACAATAGACCATGTGGACTTAATAGATATCTACAGGACATTACATCCAAAAAACAGCAGAATACACATTGTTTTCAAGCACACATGAAACGTTCCCCAGGACAGATCACATACTAGGTCACAAAACAAGCTTCAAAAAATTTAAAAGGACAGGAATTATATCAAGCATATTTTCCCACCATAATGGTATAAAACTAGAAATCAACTACAGAAAGAAAATTGGGAAAAGCACAAACATGTGGAGACTAAACAGCAAGTTGCCAAGAAAAAAGAGAAAAAAAAGGTCAATGATGAAATCAAAGAGGAAATCAGAAAATACCTTGAGCCAAATGAAAATGGAAATACAACTTTCCAAAATCTACAGGATGCAGCAATGTAGTTCCCAGGGGGAATTTTATAGTGATACAGGCCTTCTTCAAGAAACAAGAAAAATCTCAAATAAACAATCTAACCTACCACCTAAAAGAATTAGGAAAAAAGAACAAACAAAGCCCAAAGTCAGCAGAAGGAAAGAGATAATAATGATCATAGAGGAAATAAATAAAATACAGAGTTAAAAAGAGAGGACTCAGGGCTTCCCTGGTGGCGCAGTGGTTGAGAATCTGACTGCCAATGCAGGGGACACGGGTTCAAGCCCTGGTCTGGGAAGATCCCACATGCTGCGGGGCAACTAGGCCCGTGAGCCACAACTACTGAGCCTGCGCGTCCGGAGCCTGTGCTCCGCAACAAGAGAGCCCGCGATAATGAGAGGCCCGCGCACCGCGATGAAGAGTGGCCCCCGCTCGCCGCAACTAGAGAAAGCCCTCGCACAGAAAGGAAGACCCAACACAGCCAAAAATAAATAAATAAATAAACTCCAATCTCTAAAAAAAAAAAAAGGTTGTTTAAAAAAAAAAAAGAGGACTCAAATAAACAAAATAAGAAATAAAAGAGGAGAAATAACAACCAATATCACAGAGATACAAAAAACATAAGAGAATACTATGAATAGTTATATGCCAACAAATTGGACAACCTGGAAGAGATGCACCAATTTCCAGAAACCTACAACCCACCAAGTCTAAATCAAGAAGAAACGGAAAATTTGAAAAGACTGATCACTAGAAGTGCAATTAAATTTGTAGTAAAATTCAACATCCATTCATGATAAAAACTATCATCAAAGTGGGTATAGAGGCAATATATATCAACATAATAAAGGACATTTATGACAAAACCACAGCCAACATCATACAAACAGTGAAAAGCTGAAAGTCTTCCCACTAATTTCAGGAGCAAGACAAGGATGCCCACTATCACCACTTCTACTTAACAAAGTATGGGAAGTACTAGCCACAGCAATTAGACAAGAAAAAGAGATAAAGGGCATCCAAATTGAAGGGAAGAGGTAAAACTGTCACTATTTGCACATGACATGATACTTTATATTATAACTAACACATTAATTTGACAAGGTTGCAGAATACAAGATTAACATACAGAAATCTACTGTGTTTCTATATGCTAATAATGAAATATCAGAAATGAAAGTAAAAAACAATCCCATTTAAAACAGCATCAAAAAGCATAAAATATCTAGGAATAAACTTAACCAAGGAAGTGAAAGACCTATACTCTGAAAACTATAAAACACTGATGAAGGAAACTGAAGACGATACAAAGAAATGGAAAGATATCCCATGTTCTTGGATTGGAAGAATTAATATTGTTAAAATGGCCATACTACCCAAAGCAATCTACAGATTTAATGCAATCCCTGTCAAAATAGCCATGACATTTTTCACAGAACTAGAACAAATAATCCTAAAATTCATATGTAACCAAAAAAGACAGCAAATTGCCAAAGCAGTGTTGAGAAAAAAGATCAAAGTTGGAGATATAATACTCTCAGACTTCAGAATATACTACAAAGTTACAGTAGTCAAAACAGTGTGGTACTGGCACAGAAACAGACACATAGATCAATGGAATAGAGAGCCCAGAAATAAACCTATGCACCTATAGTCAATTAATCTATGACAAAGGAGTCAAGAATATACAATGGAGAAAAGACAGTCTCTTCAGCAAGTGGTGTTGGGAAAGCTGGACAGCCTCATGTAAATCAATGAAATTAGAACACTCCCTCCCTCACACCATATACAAAAATAAACTCAAAATGGTTTAAAGACCTAAATATATGACAGGATGCCATAAAACTCCTAGAAGAGAACATAGGCAAAACATTCTCTGATATAAATGGTTACAATATTTTCTTAGCTCAGTCTACCAAGGCAAAAGTAATAAAAGCAAAAATAAACCAATTTGATCTATCAAACTTAAAAGATGTGTGCAGCAAATGAAACTTCACAAAATGAAAGGACAACCTGTAGAGTGGGAGAAAATATTTGCAAATGATGTGATCAACAAGATGTTAATATCCAAAATATATAAACAGCTCATAAAAATCAATATCTAAAAAACAAACAACCTAAACCAAAAAATGGGCAGAAGACCTGAATAGACATTTTTCCAAAGAAGACATACAGAAAACTAACAGGCATATGAAAAGATGCTCAACATTGCTAATAGGAAATATTAATGAAAACAATGAGATATGACCTCACACCTGTCAGAATGGCTATCATCAAAAAGTTTACAAATAACAAGTGTTTGAGAGGATGTGAAGAAAAGGGAAGCCTTATACACTGTTAGTGGGAATATACATTGGTACAGCCACTGTGGAAAACAGTATGGAAGTTCCTCAAAAAACTAAAAATAGAACTACCATATTATCCAGCAATTCTACTCATGGTATATATCTGGAAAAAATGAAAACAGTAATTCAAAAAGATGCATGCACCCGAATGTTAACAGCAGCACTATTTACAATAGCTAAGACATAGAAGCAACCCAAGTGCCCATCAACATAAGAAGGCAGAAAGATGTGAGATACACACACGCACACACAATGGAATTTTACTAAGCCATAACAAAAATGAAATTCTTCCATTTGCAGCAATGTGGATGGACCTAGAGAATATTATGCTTAGTGAAATAAGTCAGACAGCGAAAGACAAATACTGTATGATATCACTTATATGTGTAATCTAAAATACAATACAAATGAAATATGTAAAACAGAAACAGATTCACCAATACAGAAAACAAACTCATGGTTACAAAGGGGAGAGGGAAATGGGGAGGGACAAATTACCAGTATGGGATTAACAGATACAAACTACTATGTATAAAATAAGCAAGCAAAAACGATATATTATACAGTACAGGGAATTATAGCCATTACCTTGTAATAACTTATAATGGAATCTAATCTACAAAAATACTAGATCACTATGCTGTACACCTAGAACTAATCATAATATGGTAAATCAACTATATTTCAATTTTTAAAAATAAATAATAAAAGATGTTAGAGTGTTTGCCATCTAACTCTTAAGATCCTGTGCTAGGATAAACTGGTCACAGAACAGGTTAGAACTAAGTCACAAGCCACCCTCAAGAAGATTTCCATGCAATGAGGTACACTATAAAACAACACAAAATCCTTAACCCAGTGGCACATCTCTCTTGGGGATTAATTTGGCTGAGACCCAATGCTTAGCTAAAGAATTGTGATCCTCAAGTTTCAGAGAACTGAGTACACCTTCTGCTTATTTTATGTCTAAGAACTGTTCTCCTGGAAGATGTAAATAATAAAAATTGCAAAAACTTATTAAGACAACCTAGAATTACAATGGTCATTATGGGAAATGTTCTGAATGGGTGCAGAATATGCAACCCCAAAATATGCCAGTTTGGCATATTGATTATTTTGAATTAAAGTTACTTGAGAAGCAGCCAGTGCGAGAAGGACACTCTGGCCCTCCTTTGTCACCCTGAAAGCAGGAAATAAACCTCCCATGAAAGGTACCCTCCCTATACCTTAAGGATAGAAGGTATCCTTATCACCAAAAATAGGAAATTTAGGGTGAAAAGGCTATAAAAACAAACCTTTTTACTTCACTAATTCACTATCCTCCAAGCCCAAACTCCTTTGTCTTGTAAATTCTTCACTAATTTATTGTTACTTTGTCTAAAAGGTATAAAGCTCCCTGCTTTGGTCACTTCTTGGAGTCTCATATTTTTATGGGGCTCTTGTACATACAAAAGTAAATTGTTTTTCTCCTGTTAATCTGTCTCATGTCAATTTAATTATTAGGCCAGCCAAAGAAAGGGTAAAGGATAAAATTTTCCTCCCCTACAGTTCCAATTAGATAAGATCATTTTAAAAATACACTTGAGAGTAAACGTTCCTAAATTAAACAAACAGAACGGGATACCGATTTTAACTGGCATGAGGAATCCTCCAAAATAATTTAAGAATAGTTTCACTGAAAGATTCATTGCACAGGGCCAATAATGAAAAATTAAAGACACAAGAGGTACCTAAAACAAAACTGTAAGACTGACATGACTCCTACTACTCCCCCTTTACCCTCCTTTATCGGAATACTCACAGTCTACTAATCCTCTATCTGAATTGCCTTTTCACTCTGAAGATACTACAAGGCTGTAAACAACAGTCCACCAGGTTGGTGGCTTACAGACCTGTTTGCTTCTGTCTGTATGTTTATGTATGCCTATGTATGTATATTGTAAATGTGCGATTTTTTTCTGCCTCTGGATGGTATTGCTAAAACTAGTTTGTATAAAGCTCTATTTAGCTGACTTGAGGAAAAATAAATATTTAGATAAATCAAGTACACTCTCAGAAATATAGAAACTACCTCAAATGTTTTTCAAGTTCACATGATCTAGGATAATCTGTGATTAGTAAAAGCTACTTTAAGTTTGTTAGTTTAATTAAAACAGGCATGTCTTTAGAGTTATCATCATTAAACATAATGCAGACATCCAATTTTTATTCTACCCAGGTTTACTAAAAGTCAAACAAACTCACATTATCTCTGTTACAGAATTTGTTAGCAAGGATGATAACTTAAGATGATGGTTAACTGTTTAATTTCTCATGAAACTTTCATGAGTAATCTAATTCTTAAGAACAAGTACATTAAATAGATGTAAGATAAAGTTCAAAAATAAACTTTTCAACAATAAATATTCTTTATGGTATGTCTACATGAAAATAGTTTCCAAAATCTTTTTGGTAACTTGAAATCTTGAAGTTATACTGAGATAAGTTAAATGATGGGTATTCATTCAATATCTAGATTATTTCCAAATAAGATAAAATACTGAAATATTAATTACTGAATGTAGGTTTATCCACTTTTGGCTTCCTTTTACAGAGGAACTAAAGATACTTGGTTCTATTAATAAACATAGTTTATGTCACGTTGAAAATTCTACTGTGAGGAAGAATATATTTCTAGAAATTATGAAATGTATTTTTTAAAATCTTTTTTAAATTTTTTATTTTATATTGGAGTATAGTTGATTAACAACGTTGTATTAGTTTCAGGTGTACAGCAAAGTGACTCAGTTATACACATTCATGTATCTATTCTTTTTCAAATTCTTTTCCCATTTAGGTTGTTTCAGAGTTGAGCAGAGTTCCCTGTACTATACAGTACGTCCTTGTTGGTTATCTACTTCATTGATAAATATAGCAGTGTGTATATGTCAATCCCAAACTCCCAATTTATCCCTCCCCACCACCTTGTCCCTTTGATAACCGTTAAGTTTGTTTTCTAAGTCTATGAAATGTATTTATAAATTTGCCAATCCACAGAATGTTAGTGTAACAGACAGTCCACAATTTCATACTTCTTAGTTTTTACTAGGAATTAACAATTCTAAAGGTTAAGAATTATAATATATGTAATTAAAACTACTAGAAATAATAAGGAAAACATATCTATGCAAGGAAAACAGGGTGTGTCTTTGCTAAGAAAATGTATGAAGTATGGAGATGTGTTTTTGAATATGTGGTCTTATGTGACTGGTTTCTTTCACTTAGCACAATGTTTTCAAGATTCATCCATGTTGTAGCATATACTAATGCTCCATTTTTTATGACTGGATAATATTCCACTGTATATCAATTTTCTGTTTATCCATTTATCACTTAATGGATATTTGAGTTGATTCCACTACTGACAGCTATTATGAATGATGCTTTTAACATAAGTGAACAAGTGTGAACACAGGTTTTGAATTCTCTTGGTTATATGACTAGGAGTGGAATTGCTACATCATATGGTAACTCTAATATTGTGAGGAATTCTAAACTGTTTTCACAGCAGCTGAGCTATTTTACGTATGCAGGAACAATTTATGAATGATCATTTTTTTTCACATACTCACCAAGCCATGTCATTTTGTTTGTTTTATGTTTAGTCTAGCCAACCTATTGGATATGAACTGGTATCTCAGTTTGTTTTTCATTTATATTTCCCTAATGACTAATGAACTTGAGCATTTAACGTGCTTATTGACCATCCACCTTTGAAGAAATGTTTATTAAAGTACTTTGCCCATTTTAAAAATTGAATTGTCTTGTTGTTTTATCAATTTATAAATTCTATAAAACTGCATTATATATGGTTTGCAAATATTTTCTCTTACTCTGTGAGTTGCCTTTTCACTTACTTGATAGTGTCCTTTGATGCACAAAAGTTTTAAATTTTGATGAAATCCAATTTATTTTTCTTTTTGCTGTTTTGATTTGGCTAAAGTATTTAAGAAACTGTTACCTAATCCAAGGTAATGAAAAATTACAAATATGTTCCCTTCTAAGAGTTTTATATATATTTGTATATGGCGGGAGGGAAAGGTCCAAATTCATTTTTTTTTTTTTTTTTGCAAGTAGGTATCCAGTTGTCACAATTTCTTGAAATTACTACTCTTGCTCTATTGAATGGTCTTGGGACTCTTGTCAAAAATCAATTGACCATAGAGTTATGGACTTATTTATGCACACTTAATTCTATTGCATTGATCTGTATGTCTATCCTTATTCCAGTGCCACACTGGTTTGATTATCATAGCTTTGCAGTACATTTTGAAATCAGGAACTGTGAGTATTCCCACTCTCTTCATCTTTTTTGAGACTGTTTTGGCTATTCAGAGTGCCTTGTAACTTCATATGAATTTTAGGATGAACTTTATCATTACTACAAAAAAAGCAGTTGGAATTTTGGTAGGGATTGCAGTGAATGCATAGATCCATTTGGGGGAATATCTTAATTATATTAAATCTTCCAAACCATGAACATGGTAGATCTCTACATTTACTTAGGTCTTCTGTAACTTCTTTTGGCAATGTTATGTAGTTTTCGGTGTAAAAGTACTATTCTTCTTTGCTTAAATTTAATCCTAAGTATTTTATTTTATTTTTCTAAGTATTTTATTATTCAGATGATATGAATGTAATTGTTTTATTTCACTTGCAGATATTGCATTGCTGGTGTACAACACAATTGATTTTTGTATATTGATCTTGTATGCTAAAACTTTGCTGAACTTCTTTTTTTAATCCCCAATAGCATGTTGTGGAGTACTTATAATTTTCTACAAGAAAAATTATGTTATCTACAAATAGAGATAATTTTGATTATTCATTGTTCATCTGGATGTGTTTTATTATTTATTTTCTTGCCTAATTATCCTGGTTAGATCTTCCAGTATAATGGTTACTAGAAGTGTCAAGAGTGGACATCTTTCTCTAGTTCCTGATCTTAGGAGGAAATCTTTTTTTTTTTTAATGATTTTTAAATTTTTAATTGTGGTTTAAAGAAACATAACATACAATTTACCATCTTACCAATGTTTGTCTATAGTTCAGTAGTGTTAAGTATATTCATATTGTTGTGTTATAGATCTCCAGAACATTTTATCTTACAAAACTAAAAATCTATACCCATTGAACTAGTCCCCATTTCTCTCTCCCTCCAGTCCACGGCAGCCACCACTTTCTTTCTGTTTCTATGAATGTGACTAATTCAAACACCTCGTTTAAGTGGAATTATGCATTATTTATCTTTCTGTGACTGGCTTATTCCATTTAGCACAACATCCTCAAGAGTCATCTATATTGTAGCATGTGACAGGATTTACTTCTATTTAAAGTGTGAATAATATTTCACTGCATATACATTTTCTTTACCTGTTCACCTGTTGATAGAAACTTGGAATGCTCTGGATATGTATGTTAGGTTCATTTGGTCTATAGTGCTGTCCAAATCCCTTGTTTCCTATCTTTTCTCTGTCTGGATGATCTATCTATTATTGAGAGTGAAGTATTAAAGTTCCCAACTATTATTATATTGCTATTTACTTCTTTACATTCTCTTAGAATTTGCTTTTTATTTTTAGGTATTCTGATGTTGGGTGCATACATATTTACATCTGTTATATCTTCTACATGAACTGACCCCTTTATACAATGACCTTCTTTGTCTCTTTTGACCATGTGTAATTTAAAGTCCATTTTGTCTCATATAAGTATAGTTACCCCTTCTTTCAAGTAGGATAGAAAATCATAAAGATAGATTGTGTTATTTGTCAACTTCCATTTATCTAAATTAATGTTGAGTTTTGTCAGATCTTTTGAGAAATTATAGTTAGTGTTTTTGTGATTTTTGTCAGTTTTTTTTATAAAATTTATATTAATAGAATTGCTACCATTGATCCATTGCTACATCCCTGCCATGAATCATTTTGGGGCATAATTCTCATAACATCTTTAAACATTTGCAACATGATCCTGCTTAGTAACAAAGATTTAGCAGTAACATTAAAATACATTGTAGTTTTAATTTTTTCTTATCTCTCTCAGTTTGGTATTAATGCTATCACTATAAAAGTGTTTAAAGGCTTTCCTTCTTTTTCTATTTGCTGTGGTGGTTAATATAGCATGTGAGTTGAATCTTTATAAGATTTCGGTAGAATTCCCCTGTGAAATCATACAGCTTAGGACTTTTTTGCAGGCTAAGTGATGGGAGGAGGGGATAATTCTTTGAAAAAGTTTATTTTATGGAAATTGAACAGTTAAAATTTGCTTCCTAGTCTGAGTTCAGTTTTGGTCATTTATATTTTCCTGGAAACTAATCCAAATCATCCAGATTTTCATATATATTCATAATCAGTTGACAAAATGTAGCTACTTATAATTATTTTTCTCTGCAACAGTTGTTTTAACATTATCATTTCTGTTTTGCATATTTTCATGCTTTCTGCTTTTTCATTCATTAAATGAGGTAATTTCTAATACGTATTTTGTGTGTGTCAGAAATTAGATTGATTTATTAGTTCTGCTATTTTCCAAATCATCAATTAATAAATTGCTCAAATTTGCTTTCCTTTTTTGTTTGTGTATAGCTTCACTTTTGTCCCTACTGTGGTTAATCTATCATATTGACTTACATAATTCTTACAGGATTTGTTTCCATTCTTTCTTTTTTCTTTTTTTTCCTCCAATTTGACAACCTGTGGACCTAGGATCATGTTACAGTCAGTCCATGTTTTCCCCATTGATCTTTCTGTTTGATACCTCGGTGATATTTCTTTGGTATGTGTAGCCACCCCTGAGCCAATACATATGATTTTCATTGCTTTAGCTATAAAACAAAACTTGATATCTGATAGAGCATGCTCCCATTCTTTATTCTTACTTATCAATACTTTTGGTATTTTGGGGTTCTGTGAATTTTATGATCAGCTTTTCAAATTCCATGAAAAACACGTTAGGATTTAAATTGGAAACACATTGATTTTTACATTATTGATTTTTAACAAATAATTATAGATCTATTAAGGTTACTAATTTTTTCCTGAGTTAAATTTTTATGAGGCAAAACACTTGCCTAAATAAATCCTTGGAAAATGTGTCCCCAGTTAGTATACTGGGGAATATAACAAAGATGGCTTTATGAAAACTGAGTTTTTTGAAAATTATAAGTAAATTTTAGTGTATGATAATTTTGAAATTAGCGATTTTTTCTTTCAGATTTATTGAGATATAATTGAAATAAGTACAGCATAAGTTTAAGATATATAGCATAATGAACTAATTTACACATATCATAAAATGACTACCACTATAAGTTGAGTTAACATCCATCATCTCATATAGATACAAAAATAAATTTTTTAAAAAGTTTCTTTTCTTGTGATGAGAACTTTTAGGATCTACTCACTTAACAACTTTCAAATATACCATACAGCAGTGTAAACTACAGTCATCATGTACATTACGTTTGTCTTACAACTGGAACTTTGTGTCTTTGACCACTTCACCCAAATCTCCCTAAATCCCCCAACCCCCACCACTGGTAACCACAAATCTGATCTCCTTTTCTGAGTTTGATTTGTTTTTAAGAGACACAGATGTAGAGAACAGACTTGTGGACACAAGGGGGGAAGGGGAGGATGGGACGAATTGAGAGAGTAGCATTGACATATATACATTACTATGTGTAAAATAGCTAGCTAGTGGAAAGCTGCTGCACAGCACAGGGAGATCAGCTCGGGCCTCTGTGATAACCTAGAGGGGTGGGGTGTGGGGTTGGGAGGGAGGCTCAAGAGGGAGGGAATATATGTATACATATAGCTGATTCACTTTGTTGTACAGAAGAAACTAACAAAGTGTTGTAAAGCAATTATACTCCAATAAAAAAAAAGTGACATGGGGAAAGGTGTACAAAATCAAGTTAAAAAATACAACATAAAACCATAAAGTAAAACATGAGAAATTAAAAAAAAAAAAGATTCCAGATATCAGTGAGATCATACAGTATTTGTCTTTCTCTAACTTATTTCACTTACCATAATGCCATCAAGATTATCCCAAATAGCAGGATTCTCTTCTTTTTTATGGTTGGAGAGTATCCCATTCTATAGATATACCATATTTTCTTATCCATTCATCCATTTATGGACCTTAGGCTGTTTCCATATCTTGGCTATTGTAAATAATGCTGCAGTGAACATTGGGGTGCAGATATCCCTTCACCTATATACCCAGAAATGGAAGCAGTGGATCATATGGTAGCTCTACTTTAAAAATTTTGTGGAACTCCATACTGTTTTCCATAGTGGCTGAACCAATTTACAATCCCACCAAGCATGCACAAGGGTTTGCTTTTCTCCATATCCTCGCCAACATTTGTTATCTCTTGCCTTTTTCATCATGACCATTCTAATACGTGTGAGATGATATCTCATTGTGGTTTTGATTTGCATTTCCCTAATGATCACTGATGTTAAATACCATTTCTTGTAACTGTTGGCCATTTGTATAACTTCTTTGGAAAACTCTATTTGGGTCCTTTGCCCATTCTTTAAATTGCGTTATTTGGTTTTTGGCTATTGAGTTGTATGACTTCTTTATATATTCTGTATATTAATCCCTTATCAAACATATGATTTGCAAATATTTTCTCCCATTCTGTAGGTTGCCTTTTCATTTTGTTGATTGATTCTTTTGATATGCAAAAGCTTTTTAGTTTTATGTGGTCTGACTTATTTTATCACTTGTGCTTTAGGTGTCATATCCAAAAATTATCATTGCCAAGACCCTTGTCATGAAGTTTTTTCCTGTTTTCTTCTAGTAGTTTTATGGTGGGAGGTCTTAAAATTAAGTCTTTCATGAATTTGGAGTTCATTTTTATGAGTGGTGTAATACAGGGGTCGAATTTCATTCTTTTACATGTGAATATACAATTTTCCTGGGACCATTTATTGAAGAAACTATCTTTTTTCCACTGAGTATTCTTGGATCTTTTGAAATAAGGTTTGACTATATACACATGGGTTTATTTCTGGGCTCTCAATATGTTCCATTGGTCTATGGGTCTGTTTTTATACCAGTACAATACTGTTTTGATTACTATAGCTTTATAAAATAGCTTTAAATCAGGAAGTATGATGCCTCCCATTCTGTTTTTTCTCAGCTTTGGTTTGGTTATTCAGGATCTTTTATGGGTCCATATCAATTTTTTAAATTTTTTAAATTTAATTTTTATTGAAGTATAGTTGATTTACAATGTATTAGTTTCAGGTGTAGAGCAAAATGATTCAGATATATATACAAATGTATATGCATATACATATGTGTAATATATATATACACACACACACATTATACATTCTTTTTCAGATTCTTTTCGTATGTAGTTTATTACAAAATGTTGAATATAGTTCCCTGTGCTATACAGTATGTCCTTGCTGTTTACTTTATATATGGTAGTATGTATATGTTATTCCCAAATTCCTAATTATCCCTCCCCTGACCTTTCTCCTTTGGTAACCATAAGTTTGCCTTCTGTATCTGTGAGTCTGTTTCTGTTTTGTAAATAATTTCATTTGTATCATTTTTTTATCGTCTACAAATAAATGATATCACATGATATTTGTCTTTCTCTGTCTGACATACTTCACTTAGTATGATAATCTCTAGGCCCATCCATGTTGCTACAGTTGGCATTATTATATTCTTCTTTATGGCTAATATTCCATTGCATACACACACACACACACACACACACACACACACACACACACACCATATCTTTATCCATTCATCTGTCAATGGACATTTAGGTTGCTTCCATGTCTTGGCTATTGTAAATAGTGCTCCAGTGAACACTGGGATCCATGTATCTTTTCAAATTATGGTTTTCTCTGGATATATGCCCAGGAGTGGGATTGCAGGATCATATGGTAGCTCTATTTCTAGTTTTTAAAGGAACCTCCGTACTGCTCTCCATAGTGGCTATACTAATTTACATTTCCACCAACAGTGTAGGAGGGTTCCCTTTTCTCCACACCCCCTCCAGCATTTATTATTTGTAGACTTTTTGATGATGGCCATTTTGACTGGTGTGAGGTAATACCTCATTGTAGTTTAGATTTGCATTTCTCTAATAATTAGTGATACTGAGCATCTTTTCATGTGCCTTTTGGCCATCTTTATGTCTTCTTTGGAGAAATGTCTATTTAGATCATCTGCCCAGTTTTTGATTGCATTGTTTTTTTTTGTTTTTTGATATTGAGCTGTATAAGCTGTTTGTATATTTTGGAGATTAATCCCTTGTTGGTTACTCCATATCAATTTTAAGACTTTTTTTCTGCTTCTGTAAAAAATGCCATTGGAATCTTGATAGGGATTGCACTGAATCTATAGATGGCTTTGAGTAGTATGGATATATTAGCAATATTCTTCCAATACATGACCGCAAGATACCTTTTATTAGCATCTCTTTTATTTCTTTCATCAATGTTTTGTGGTTGAATTTATTCCTAAGTATTTTATTGTTTTTGATGCTTATTATAAATGGGAACTTTTAATTTTTTCTTCAAGTAATTCATTATCAGTGTATAGAAAAGGTACTGGTTTTTCCATGTTAAATTTTACCCAGCAACATTCCTAAATTTGTTGATTAGAAATAAGTTTCCGGCTTCCCTGGTGGCGCAGTGGTTGAGAATCTGCCTGCCGATGCAGGGGACACGGGTTCGAGCCCTGGTCTGGGAAGATCCCACATGCCGCGGAGCAACTAGGCCCATGAGCCACAACTATTGAGCCTGCGCGTCTGGAGCCTGTGCTCCGCAACAAGAGAAGCCGCGATAGTGAGAGGCCCGCACACCGTGATGAAGAGTGGCCCCCACTTGCCGCAACTAGAGAAAGCCCTCGCACAGAAACAAAGACTCAACACAGCCATAAATAAATAAATAAATAAATAAATAAATAAAAATTTTAAAAAAAAAGAAATAAGTTTCTTGGTGGAGTCTTTAAGATTTTTAATATATAAATCATGTAATCTGCAAAGAGAGGCAATTTTACTTCTTCTTTTCTAATTCTATGCCTTTTATTTATGTTTCTTACCTGATTACTCTGGCTAGGACTCCAGTACTATGTTGAATTCCATTCTTTCTTATCCATTAACGTACATTGAAAAGTGTATGAAATTTCCTTTATTGTTTATGTTCATCCTCAAGTGTCTGATATGTAGCTTTCTTTCCCATTATTTTCTAATTTTAGTTCATATTTCTTCTTTGCCTCAGATGTTGACAGTTTTTATTTTTATATATCTAGATGTTAGAACTTTTTTCTGATTTGGTTATCAATTATGTATTTTACCAGTAATCTTTCTTTTTTGGTAATTTCCTACTCATGGGGGTTTACTTTTAGTTTTCTTTTGGCCTAATACCGGCTCAAATTTTGTAAAAATTCCGTAATTAATTTATATGTGGTCTTTCTGTTTTCAGCTTTGTATCTATTAGATCTAACTGATCATGTATGCATTTGAGGTTTTCTACATTCTTACTTTTGTTCTAGAATTGTAATGGATGAGAGAGGTTAACTAAGTTATTCTACTACTAATATTATCTATTTCTCCTTGCATTTACTGACATTTTCTGCTTTATGAGTTTTTAAGGTATCTTATTTGATGAATAACTGACATACTTTGATGTAGGATTGTACTTTATTAGTAAGAATTACTCTTCTTTATCTTATTTAATTATTTTTGCCTCAGATTTTGACTCATATTACCATCAAGACTTCTGGCATGTTATTTTTTTTTAATACACAACTGAAACACTTTTGACTTTTATTTTCAACCTTTCTGAGCCACTTGATTTTCCTTGTATCACAGTTCTATAGCATATGGTCACACTTTGCTCCAATTGAAATGTGATGGTTTTCTTTTTAATGGATTATTTACCACATTTACAGTTATTGATAGATTTTGTCTTAATTCTGCCATAATATTCTACATTTGTGGTTTCTGGTTTTATCTCTTCATTCACATTATTTATTTGTGCTTAGTGTTTTCTTTGCACTGTTTTTCTGTATATATTCCTTCCAATAATATGAGCTTTGATTTTAGTTTTTGAAGAGATTACTTTTTATAACTATAATTTTAATATTAATATTCTATTTAACATATTACCTATAAGACTCCATCAATAATAATGGTAGAATTATTATGCATTTATTCTGATTTCTTTTACCTCCCCACCATAATTTTAATTTTTTTGCTCTCTTATATTTAACATTATATCATTATATATGTAACCTATTACTTTATTAGCTTTAGCTTTAAATTATATACTTTCACCCTCAGGCTATAGAAGACTGGGAAATCTATTTGTATTACTTTCTATTTTCTCTTTCACACCCCAATCCAACTTTATTTAGTTAGAATATTACTATGGTATCATGATTTATAATATTTAAATTCTGCTCTGAAACAATAATTCTCTCAGTTTTAGTTTTAAGGCTAGGGTTTAATGGATTTAATGCTTGCCACCTCTCTGTTTAACATAGATTCTCTTTCATCATTTGGTTATCTGAAATTCTTCTTCTATTAGATCAGTTCAATAGGACATATGCAAACTATTCTCCATGAAATTTTGCATATTCAAAAATCATAGTCTGTTATCATTATATTTGAATTAATATTTGCCTAGCGATAAAATAGAGGTCACACTTTATTTATTTATTTATTTTTTGAAGATTCTGTGAACACTGTTCTGCTGGCTTCTAATATTGGAAGGTGATGCAGACATTTTTGAGACTATCTGGGTTTCTTTCCCTTACAGGTGACTTCACATTTTTACTTGGATGTCCAAAGAATCTTCCTTTACCTTTGAATCCAGAAAGTTTACTATGATGCGTTTTGATGTTCATTGTTTTGTTTCATTTTCCTGACTGGGACTCAGTGTACCCTTAAAGGCATTTAAATTAAAATCTTATTTCAAGAAAAGTTTTATGAAATATACTTTAAACACTGATTTTCTATTCTATTTATTTCTCTTCTTTAGTGACACCGATTATATGTAAGTTGGTTCTTCTGCTTGTCTTCCATATTTATTATTTTATAATCAATCTTTTTTTTAACTTTTTGTTCATGTCCATCTCTCTCTTACTAGCTTTT
This sequence comes from Balaenoptera physalus, assembly GCF_965194825.1. Classification (NCBI taxonomy): domain Eukaryota; kingdom Metazoa; phylum Chordata; class Mammalia; order Artiodactyla; family Balaenopteridae; genus Balaenoptera; species Balaenoptera physalus. Next base: position 111,070,354 of record NC_138903.1, on the reverse strand, counting down.
ACCATTTCTCAGTCCTCATCTCCACATTCTTGCTGTGTTTTCAACAGTTATTTTCTTTTATGGTATCTCAAAATTAAGATGGCTTTATTTCTCTCTTCCACTGTTTTCTCTTAATTCAGCTGGCTCATGTTTTAGCTCTTTCTGTTGTTTTAAAACGTCTTCTCTGACTTCTTATATGATTGCTTTGAAATACTATTTAATTTTTTTCCAGCTTTATTGAGATATAATTGACATATAACATTGTATAAGTTTAAGGTATACAAAGTGAGAATTTGATATATGTATATATTGTGAAATGAGCTCCTATATTAAAGTTATGATTGTTTTATTGAGCTACCTGAATTACAATAATATATTTAGTTATGTCATCTGTTAATTTAGAGTATTTTTCTTGTTAATATTCTTCACTAACCATTTGTTTTCCATGTTCCTTTCATTATACATGCATACCTCCTTTTACTCTGCTTCACTGTTTCGCACTTTGCAGATATTGATTTTTTTTTTTTTTTACAGGTTGAAGGATTGTGGAACAATCAAGCAAGTGTACTGTCACCATTTTTCCAACAGCATTGGCTCACTTCCTGTCTCTGGGTCATATTTTCATAATTCTCACAGTATTTCAAACTTTTTCATTATTATTAACATTTGTTGTGGTGATCTGTGATCAGTGATCTCTGACGTTACTATTGTAATTGTGGGGGGGTGGGTACCACAAACCACACCCATACAAATAGATAGCAAATTTAATAAATAAATGTTGTGTGTGTCCTGACTGTTCCATCTACTAGCAGTTCCCCCATCCCTCTTCCCCTCCTCCAGCCTCCCTGTTCCCTGAAATGCAACAATATCGAAATTAGGTCAATTAATAATCCTACAATGGCCTCTAAGTTTCCAAGTGAAAGGAAGAGTTGCATGTATCTCACTTTAAATCAAAAGCTAAAAATGATTATTCTTAGCGAGGAAAGCATATTGAAAGCTGATACAAAAGCTAGGCCTCTTGCACCAAAGAGTTAGCCAAGTTGTGAATGCAAAGGAAAAGTTCATGAAGGAAATTAAAAGCGTTACTCCAGTGAACATATAAGTGATAAGAAAGCAAAACAGCCTATTGCTGATATGGAGAAAGTTTTACTGGTCTGGATAGAAGATCAAACCAGCCACGACATTCCCTTAGGCCCAAATCTAATCCAGAGCAAGGCCCTAACTCACTTCAATTCTATCAAGGCTGAAAGAGGTGAGGAAGCTGCAGAAGAAAAGTTTGAAGTTAGCAGAGATTGGTTCATGAAGTTTAAGGGAAGAAGCCATCTCCATCACAAAAAAGTACATAATGAAGCAGCAAGTGCTGATGTAGAAGCTGCAGCAAGTTATCCAGAAGAACTAGTTAAGATAATTAATGAAGGTGGCTACACTAAACAACAGCTTTTCAATGGAGACGAAACAGCCTTCTATTGGAAGAAGATGCCATCTAGGATTTTCATAGCCAGAGAGGAGAAGTCAATGCCTGGCTTCAAAGCTTCAAAGGACAGTCTGACTCCATTGTTAGGGGCCAGTGGAGCTGGTGACTTTAAGTTGAAGCCAATGCTCATTTACCATTCTGAATCCTAGGGCCCTTAAGAATTATTCTAAATCTACTCCGCCTGTGATTTATAAATGGAGCATAAACAAAGCCTGGATGACAGCACATCTGTTTACAACATGGTTTACTAAATATTTTAAGCCCACTGTTGAGACCTGCTGCTAAGAAAAAAGAGTTCTTTCAAAATATTACTGCTCATTGATAATGCACCTGGTCACCCAAGATCTCTGATGGAGGTGGACGAAGAGATTAATGTTCTTTACATGACTGCTAATACAACATCCATTCTGCAGCCTATGGATGAAGAAGTCATTTTGATTTTCAAGTCTTATTATTTAAGAAATACATTTCATAAGGCTATAGCTGCCATAGATAGGGATTCCTCTCATGGATCTGGGCAAAGTAAATTGAAAACCTTCTGGAAAGGATTCAACATTCTAGATGCCATTTGGAACATTTGTGATTCACAGGAAGAGGTCAAAATATCAACATTAACCGGAGTTTGGAAGAAGTTGATTCCAGCCCTCATGGATGACTTTGAGGGGTTCAAAACTTAAGCAGAGGAAGTAACTGCAGATGGCGTGGAAATAACAAGAGAACTAGAATTAGAAGTGGAGCCTAAAGATATTAATTAATTGCTGCAATCTCATGATAAAACTTGAATGGCTGAGGAGCTGCTTCTTATGGATGAACAAAGAAAGTGGTTTCTTGAGATGGTATCTACTCCTGGTGAAGATGTTGTGAAGACTTGAAATGATGACAAAGGATTTAGAATGTTACATAAACTTAGTTGATAAAGCAGTGGCAGCGTTTGAGAGGATTGACTCCAAATTTGAAAGACGTTCTACCATTGGCAAAATGCTATTAAACAGCATTATGTGCTGCAGAGAAATCGTTTGTGAAAGGAAGAGACAATCAGTGAGGCAAACTTCACTGTTGTCTTATTTCAAGAAATTGACCCAGCAACCCCAACCTCCAGCAACCACCACCTTGATCAGTCAGTAGCCATCAACATCAAGGGAAGACACTCTTCCAGCAAAAAGATTAAGACTACCTGAAGGCTCAGAAGATGGTTAGCATTTTTTAGCAATAAAGTATTTTTTTTAATTAAGGGATGTACATTTTTTAAAGATATAATGCCATGCACACTTAATAGACTACAGTATAGTGTAAACATAACTCTTATATGCACTGGGAAACCAAAAAATTGCTGTGACTCGCTTTATTGCAATGTTTGTTTTATTGTGGTGGTCTGGAAGTGAACCCACAGTATCTCCAAGGTATGCCTGTATTTTTTCATGGTATATTTTTGTAGATCTTTTGCTGGTTCCTCATTAGTAATTACTTATGTTCGAATAAACCAAGTATCTATGGACCAGCAGTTTACAGGGGCTTATGTGGAGGAAGGACTAGTATTTTTTACTTATGATACAGAGTTGTGAGTTATTTAAATATTTACTTCTCCCTAACCAGCCACAGACTACTTCCTGTTTAATACTTCAATAAGCCTATTTTTTGTTTGTTTGTTTTGGCCATGCTGCATGGCTTGCGGCATCCCAGTTCCCTCAGCTCCCCAACTGGGGATTGAACCCAGGCCATGGCAGTGAAAGCCCAGAATCCAAACCACTAGGCCACCAGGGAACTCCCAAGCCTGCCTTCCTTTAATGCCTAATGGAATGCAAGGAATATGGGGAAGTACTCTGTAAAAGCCCATGCTTGCCTTTCTAAACAACGGATTGACAAATTTAGCAATACCACTTTGAAATTCATAGGTGCAGACTTTCTTCCTTTGTGTATTTCTCTGTGTCCTCTGAGTTTTCTGTATTTGGCAGCTCTTCCCCATATACCGTGGCACAGAGTTACATAAGTCTTCTAATATCACTAAATTTTGCAGGGATTTTTATTTTTAAACAAGAATAATGTTTTGGCATGGTTTTTGATAGCATTAGCCGTTCCTTTCTTTATTCCTTCTTAAAACTAGATGTCTAGAAGGCTCACCTTATTTACATTTTGTAACTTCAATACTTTAGAGAGTTCATTAACTTCCCTCGCCATTTAAAAAATAATTCTCATTTGTCTTTATGTATCTATAATAAATATTAAACAACTCATTTAAACTAGGAATTTCTTGCTTATTTTAATGTTCAGATTTTTTTTTAACATGCTACCAACGATTTGTCAAATATGTTTCCTTCTGGTAAGAGTTTTAGCCATATCATTAACCTTCTAGCTTACTCAAGCTTACCTATGTATGCTCAGTTCATCAAGTAATGTGTAGTTTTGCAAATTATAAATGACCTTTTCAATACTGTAGATGACTTCTGCAGTATCAGCTACAGACTCTGCTTTAGTTTCTTTCTTAATACTGTCACACAGAATTGTCTAAATGTCTGTCATCTACAAGTTTATAATGAACTCTGTGCTAAGCACTGTGTCAAATCAGTTCATTAGCGGCATTACCAATCATTTTCCCTTTTCATTGTTTCTTTCCATCACTGCTACCAGCTGTGTCCTAATTCCAAAATGTCATCGAACAACATAAAAAGCTTGGGACGGTGAGGTTTTTAACAGACTAAAGATTTTCCTTTAATATTCTAGATATAATCCTACCGCCAGTAACTCTTTATGGAGTGGCCTACCTATATGACTGTGAAGATGCCTCTGTTATTATAGATACAGATAGATAGGTAGGTAGATATACATAGATTGATCAATATAGATATACAGGATGATATGCATGTGCATGCAAGCATGAAAATAAACATCAAGCTCATAATTATATGTAATCACCATTTTATAAATTAAGTGGGTTCTATTGGATTTGTTTACTTTAATAGATGGAGTGTAGAATTACCCTGTATAAAAAACAATCTAGATTTCCAAGTCCAGGTAATAAAAATTTATATAACTGATATAACTCAGCACTGAATTAAAATACTTGGGACTACCACTTGATGGAATTTGTGGTGGGTTATTTTCAAAGAAAAATACAGTATAGAAAACATAGTTTAAAATAAGTTTTACTCCCAAAGATGTTCATAAAGTTGTTGTTTATAAAACATTTATTTAAGAATGATAAAGTTAATGAAATACATCTGTATGTATTAAATTATGTTTATATAGAGCCCTAATATCCTATAGAAAAGCTTATTTAAAGTTTAAGTTTAAGTAATAAACTTAAAGACAATAATTAGAGAACACAAAAGTATGTAGTAGTGGTGGTGATGGTGCTGGTATTAGTGCTGGTAGTAACAACAACAACAGCTAATATTCACTGAGTACTCACTAAAAGCCAGGTATCATGAAAATGTTGCATGGATTATTTCATTTAATCTTCACAATAACTTGGAGAAGTATATGGTATTATCATCTTAATTTAACAGGTATGAAAATAAAGATCAGAGAGGTTACATGAATTATCCAAAACTCATGTAGTTAGAAAGTGAAAGGCAAAAAAAAAAAAAAAAAATTAAACCAATTGATTTAATTAAAACTACGTAACTTTCCCATATGTATATATCAGAAACTATCACCACATTGTAAAAAATGAAATTAAATGGTGAAATACATAAACCATATGTAAATAAATGTATGTAACATAATCATCAAAAAGCTAAATAGCTTTCCCTTTTTAATGAAATTATCTATGACTGTCTTTTGTTCTTTATGTGTTACATATCTTTACATTGAACATAGATTTATATTTGGAAAATTAGGTTTTAAAGAAATAACAGTTATCCCTAGAGGCGTGGGATAGGGAGGGTGGGAGGGAGGCTCAAGAGGGAGGAGATATGGGGACATATGTATGCATATGGCTGATTCACTTTATTGTACAATAGAAACTAACACAGTATTGTGAAGCAATTATACTCCAATAAAGATGTATAAAAAAATAAAGAAATAACAGTTATCAGACAACTATATACAAAGAAAAACACATAATTATCAAGGGGATAATTTGTATTTCAGGTGCTATAACAGTATATAAAATTATGAAATGTGCTATATTAAGTATCAAGTAGAAAAGAATTCTAGATTCAATGAGGTTGAGGCAGTTTAACAATCATCAATACACACCTTTTTTAAAAGCATTAGAAGCAATCTATAATAAATAGAAGCTTTAAAATCACACAAAGTAGGATTAGATTTAAATATTTACCAAAAGTGATAGTTTCACGAAAGTTTCACAAAATCAAACATTTTTCACACACCATTTATAGTGACCATGTTGTGTGTATAGTAATGTTGTTAGTTGAGTTGATCTCATGCAAAACCAGAAGCTTTAGGAATTAGTCTGTAACCTTTACATAATATTTCAAAGTGATCAATTTGGACTCAACATTGGTACAAGATTTGATGTATATTTATATTTCATTTAAATACTGTTTACCTATGATACCAAACAAACACAAAAAGTTGCTGCCAAGAAGTTGGAGACTACCATACTGGGAGACCCACATACTAGGCTGTCATTTAAAAAAGGATCTTCCTTTTCCACAGAATTTTCACATAAGAGTTGATCCAGAAGGACATACTTTTTTTTTTTTTTAACTCTTGCCTCCTTGTTTAAAATGAGAGGGGGGATTATCCAAATACACACCCCTGGAAGTGATTTATATGTTGGGATAAGGCTGGGAAAGAAAAGAACTATGCTCTGAATATTACATTTATGAGTTTGTTTGGATGTCATCCAAAATCATTGAAAAGAGTGAACAGACCTACACGCCAAATCCCAGAGCCATGTTCGCGTTATTCGGCATACATTCCAGACTGAGAATCAATGTTAGAAACAGCTACAACTGCCAGCAGCTTTGAGAATAACTTGAAAACATGACATTTTGGATTTTAGAAATATTTTTCATGGCAACAGAGATGGGTAAAACACATACGTTTATGTAGCACACCACTTTGTCTTGTGTCAGTAATTGCTGGCTTGGGCCTCTGAGATGTCTCTATCAATCCACTGAAAATAAAGTTAGATGTGAGCATTCTATGAGGGAGCAAAATGGCTGTCTGTATTTAAAATATCTAAATATTCTTTATGCATTATTTCTGACACATTTACAGCGACTTTTTAAACTAAACATTTTATTTGGAGACAACTGTACACTCACATGAAATTGTAAGAAATAATACAGAGAGACCCTATGTATCATTTAATCAGTTTCTCCCAATGGTAACATCTTGGAAAACTACAGTACAGTATCACAACCAGGATACATACTGACATTGACACAATCAAGATACAGAACAGTCCCCTTACCACAAGGGTCCTTGAATTGCATTGTTATAGCTATACTCACCTTTTTTTCCATCCCACCCTGCTCCTAACCTCTGGAAACCTCTAATCTGTTCCCCATTTCTATAATTTTGACATTTCCAGTTGCTTTTAGGAAGTAATCTTTATTGGTTTCCCCTTCCTATCTTTCAGTCCTTTCTCTGTGACTTTTACTCATATCTTTCAACTAAAGCACTCTAGGTTCAGTGTAAGCTCCCCCCTTTTTCAAAGTAAATAAATGCCCAGGGAATGTAAACCAAGTTTAGGTAGAAAGATCAAAAGTTTAATTATTTATTGAGTATCATATGCAGGATACTGTTCTAGGCATTAGGGGATATAGTGAATGAGACAGACGAGGTCCCAGTCCACATGGAACTTACATTCTAATGGGGAAAAAGGCATGATAAACAAATTTTAATATAGATCAATGGAACAGGATAGCAAGCCCAGAAATAAACCCATGCACTTATGGTCAATTAATCTATGACAAAGGAGGCAAGAATGTACAATGGAGAAAAGACAGTCTCTTCAATAAGTGGTGCTGGGAAAACTGGACAGCTACATGTAAAACAATGAAATTAGAACACTCCCTAACACCATACACAAAAATAAACTCAAAATGGATTAAAGACCTAAATGTAAGGCCAGATACTATAAAACTCTTAGAGGAAAACATAGGCAGAACACTCTGGCATAAATCGCAGCAAGATCTTTTTTGATTCACCTCCTAGAGAAATGAAAAGTAAAACAAAAATAAACAAATGGGACCTAACTAAACTTAAAGGCTTTTGCACAGCAAAGGAAACCATACACAAAACAAACAACAACCCAGAGAATGGGAGAAAATATTTGCAAACGAAGCAACCAACAAGGGATTAATCTCCAAAATATACAAACAGTTCATGCAGCTGTATGTCAAAAAAACAAACAACCCAATCAAAAAATGGGGGGAAGACCTAAATAGACATTTCTCCAATGAAGACATACAGATGGCTAAAAAGCACATGAAAAGATGTTCAACATCAGTAATTATCAGAGAAATGCAAATCAAAACTGTAATGAGGTATCATCTCACACCAGTCAGAATGGCCATCATCAAAAAGTCTACAAACAATAAATGCTGGAAAGGGTGTGGAGAAAAGGGAACCCTCCTACAATGTTGGTGGGAATGTAAATTGGTACACCCACTATGGGGAGCAGTATGGAGGTTCCTTAAAAAACTAAAACTAGAGCTACCATATGATCCAGAAATCCCACTCCTGGGCATACATCCAGAGAAAACCATAATACAAAAAATACATGCACCCCAATGTTCACTGTAGCACTATTTACAATAGCCAGGACATGGAAGCAACCTAAATGTCCATGGACAGAGGAATGGATAAAGAAGATGTGGTAATATAAACAATGGAATATTACTCAGCCATAAAAAAGAATGAAATAATACCATTTGCAGCAACATGGATGGACCTAGAGCTTATCATACTAAGTGAAGTAAGTCAGACAAAGACAAATATCATGTGATATCACTTATTTGTAGATGATAAAAATAATGATACAAATGAACATATTTACAAAATAGAAACTGACTTACAGATATTGAAAAGACATTTATGGTTACCAAAAAGGAAAAGGGTGGGGGAGGGATAATCAGGAGCTTGGGATGAACATACACACACTACTATATATAAGATAGATAACCAACAAGGACCTACTGTATAGTACAGAGAACTCTACTCAATATTCCATGATAACCTATATAAGAATCTGAAAAAGAATGAATATATGTGTATGTATAACTGAATCACTCTGCTGTACACCTGAAACTTATACAACACTGTAAATCAACTATACTCCAATAAAATTTTTAAAACTCAAAAAAAAACTTTAAAAAAAATTAAATGCACAAATTTTAAAGTCCTTACCCTTACATGATATTTCTCAGTTACATGTGTATGTGTGTGTGTGTATGCGTGTGTATATATTCAATGCGAAAATAATCTGCTAGACTATACACTCCATGAAGGCAGATATCTTATTTGTCTTGTTCACTTTTTGATTTTAAAAAAATAATGCTTGGAACACAGTAGTTGGTTATTTATTCAACCACTACTTATAGCAAGCCCATAGTGTGGTCCCAGGCACGGTGCTAGGCACTGAGAATACAGCAGTAATCAGATAAAAGTCCCTGCTCTCACAGAGCTTTGTGAATTCCAAAGATAGCTGGCACCAAATAGGTTTTCAATAACCTGTCACTGCTGCTGTTGCTACTGTCATTGTTTTTACTGTTATTAATATTTACTTCAGCTGATTCATAAGACATAATTGTTGTGGTGACTCTCAGAACACAGGACAGATGTGTGAGAAAATTCCGTGTATGATGATGCAAATGTTAAAGTTAATATTTTATGATCTTTCCTCCCATAACCACAAGAGATTTTTTTTTTTTTTTTATACAAGAGATGTTTTGACCCTCCTCCTGGTGAGCAGTATTCTAGCATTTTTTTCCCCAGCAGACATGCCTAGTCCAATTATCATGTTGATGTTTATTCTGAGCACACCATGAAAGTGTAGCTCGTCATTCAAATGCAGGGGAGTCCTATACCAATAATACTAAACAGCTAGTGTTATGGAAAACAACACAAAACAAAATACAATTTGATTTACAATGCATCATTGTTTTCAGTAAACTACCTTTCTATTTGCTTTTAGAGAGATGACATATATATTTCTTTTGGGGAGATAAAATATATATATATTTCTTTGCATTTCTAAATCTCTTCTAGATTGATGTTGGGGCGATTGATTGGATAAAACAGAGAAGTTTATATAGTACACCATTTTGTTATGTCAGTAGTTGCTGACATAAGATATAATAAATAGAATTATTATGCCATAATCCAATTCCCAAAGATTCCCAATCTTTGGGAAGAATGTTCAAGATTGGACTGGGTGCAAAGAGCACCTGTCAAGGATATCTGATTGAACATGTATAATAGCAAGTTGCTACTCAATATCAACATGCTTAGACAGATGTGTCATATTCTGTACATAAATGGGTGCTTGTATCTGAGACTTTCCTCTCCTGACCTTGCTCATCCTCTCTCCTCTGTTTAGGTGTTAGTTGTTTGCAGAGAGCATTTTTTGAGGATATTTCTCTCTTCTTAACCTCTCTTTTGGTGGGAACAGAAAGATTTGAGGATCAAATATAACCTCAGGGGAAGTCCAAGCTTTTCTTTTCCTGAAAGGCAGAATCCCGGCCGATAGGATGACATTTCTAACTGTTTGAATTTCTGGTGGCTTATTCTATACAGATGTAAATTTAACATTATCTGGCCTTTAAAGGAAGAGTACACGAGAGCAGGACAAGACCAAACCAAAAATAGCGAAGAGAAACAGTCTTCTGTGGAAATGTCTGACATCAGTAACAAGCTTCTTCCTTACCATTGCCACTATCCTAATCTTGGCGCTCACCTTTATGCCTAAAACTATGTGAAAAACCCCTTATCTAAAATACCTGCTTCCACTGTCTCTCAAGAGGCTTGTCTCACCTCACTCTATCTTCACATCAGTCCATCCTGTACATTTCACCTGGAATGAAATGTTGTGTCTTCCTAAAACACTTTTGCCCTGTCATCAAGTTACTATAAAAACAAATAAAAGCCAAAAAAAAACATTAATGCCTACCTTGGCTATTCAATCTGGGTTGGAGTCCTGGAATCTGTACTTTTAAAGCTCCCAGGTCATTCTGAGGTACAGCAAGACTGAGGATTTGCTGGAGTTGAAGCAGAGCTCAAAGTCTTCAATTTGACATCCAAAGTCCAATTTAATCTGACCTTAAGGTCACTATATTTACTTGAAAATATGTTTTAAAAAACAGTAAACTTCATTAATTTTAAAATCTTCTAACTGACTTGAGTGTGAACAAAGATTTCTTTTCACTTATCCAAAGCAAGTGCAATTTTCATGCAAGTCTGGGTTTCACAGAGGTAGGATATGAAATGCTAAACTATCAATTTTCTAACAACCCAACTTTAAAAGGCAGATTTTTTTTTTCTCATTTCTTGGAACGCTAGGAGGCCTTTGGCGGTAACTCTGTATATAACAGAAAAGAACTGAAACAATGCAATAAATGATATTGCTGCAAGTAAAACCTTCATTATTGGGCTACTTAAGACAGACTATCTGCTAAAATTTGCATCTGTTTTGGGCATGTCTGATTGTTAATTCAAAATACTTACAGGAACAATGAGGCTTATTGTGAAAGCCTCATTGCACTAAATGCGAATATATGTAACCCAGTTCATTGTCTGAGTAGTCTAAAGGAAGACTTAAGGTGTTGAGTGGAGCAATTTATTCAAAATATCAATGGCCTAGAGAGAGCAATTGATCTTAATTTATTGAAAATTCTGTTGATTACTCAACTTCCTCAATAGTAAATTCTGAAGATATCGGAAGGTTTTGATGTTTACCTGACCAATGTTTTTTTTTGTTCTCTTTCAAATCTCAGGCCTTTGCTGAAACCTGAATTATTGATAGTTCATATTTTTTCAATTTCATATCACTTTGGCACACATAACTTACTGGTAACTGTGGTCCACAATCACATTGAATATATTTTCATACTAGATACTTGGGCTAAGCAACTCTGTAAAAGGGAATTTTTTCTGAAATTAAAATGCCTGACTCTATATATCTTCAACTGTAAAATGGGTACTGTATTAGTTATTTGTTGCTGTATAGAAATTACCTCAAAACATAGTAGCTTAAATCAATCAACATTTATTTTTGTGAGTTAGGAGTTTGGGAGCAGCTTAGCTGGGTGATTTGGGCCTAAGATTTCTCATCAGGAGGTAACTAATAGTCCTGGTTTCCCTGGGACTGTTGTAAATCTAAGTCTCTGGAAAACTGCAACAAGTTGGTCATGCAAACTAGAGGCCTGGGATGCAAGACTTTTAGTGTTAAAATCCAGTGAGGATCTGGATGACCTGATTTTATAGTAACTAGCTCATTCTTAGGAATTCTCACACTTTATTTAGATTTCAAAGGTGGCAGAACCACTGGACCATTTCATCCTGTCTTCACTAATCTGGAATCGTGCTCCATTAACTTTGCCCCTTCTTCCAAAAATTACTAATCAAATAAGCCAAAAATTATTAATCCCTCCTCGAGTATGCTACCTCTTTGTACTGTATGAGCTCCAGGTAATACATGTAAAACCTCAAAATGCTTGCCAAATATCAAAAAACCATTCTGAAAAAAGTTATCAAAATCAGCTCTCTGCTAAACAATATATGCCTTAGCCTACAAAGTATAATTCCTGCAATGGCCAAACAACATAGACCCTAATACAAGGTTCCCATGACTCCTTCCTCCTTCAGAGTTTCCAAAATCCTGCTTAGAAATCATCTAGGAATACTATATTTCACCTATCTGCAGAATAATAAATGCCAGAGGTATTCTTGGGTAAAATGAAGAAAACCTAAATTATGTAGGATAAATTAGAAGAATGAAGCAATCCATTGTGATACTACTTATATTCCCATGACTGTTTCTTCAGGATTATGTAATTTGGTTTTGTAATACTTTAGCCAATTAGGGATTAGGAAAGGGAGTTTGAGTATTACTTTAAACCAGATAAAAATAACATATTACCTATTAAATTACAGTTTCCTAAATTGCACCCTAAGGGGAAATGCATATTAGTTTGTACTCCAAGGTCAAATAGTTTCATAGAGAGAAACAAAAGCAATGGACTTCATCAGCATCAAAATACTATAGTCAATACTTAATACCATTCTTGTATAGCTGCATACACTTGCTAATGATTATCATTAGTTTCAGTGTTCTCTCTCAGGCATTGGCTGCAATGACTTAGTTTTGACACTACATCTCACTGAAACCATCTCTGCTGCCCTAAAATTAGGCGTGAACTCTTTGTTTGAGAGCAACAGTATATGGGCTGAGTATGAAGGAGGCCAACTCTCCATAAGTTACTCCATATGAGACAGCAGTCTATCAGCCCAGTCACAATCTCCATTTGGGCAACTGTGTTAGGGTTATAAAGAGAAAATAGGTTATTTCAGCCAGGTAAAGGAACACTGAGTAAATTTTCCAATTTTCATAAATTGTGGTGTACATCCGAAACTAGATGGTTGATGGAGTGGCCTTTAATAATAAATCATTCTTGCATATTGTTATAACAAATCTCCCAAACTGGAAGTAACCAGGTTTGTCTCTTCCTTGCAGCCTCAAAGAGCCTGACTAATATTTCTTTCTGCTAGATCCTATCTGTTCCTCTTTCATTTTCTGCATCATTAAAAAAGTAGTTCATGTGCCCTGTCAAAAAATCAAACATGTTTTCCAGAGTGCCCTAAATTTAAAGGTAGACATTAATGTTACCTTCATTATATACAAACATTATGTTACCTTCATATATACACTATTGGCAAATATTGGGGCTTAAATGTAAACCTAACTGGCTCCAAATACTGAACTTTGCTTATCTCTACTATAACATTATATTTTAATGATATTCAAATATCTTTAATGGTCTTCACAACAAGCCCTCCAACAGTGAATAAACAGAACCCCTTGAAAGGGACGAGACATTCTTTATCAACATGTGGCGTGAAAGCCAGAAATATGAGATTTGTTACTCTTTTTTAAAATTATTTATTGTATTTATTTATTTTTGGCTGCGTTGGGTCTTCGTCGCTGCACGCAGGCTTTCTCTAGTTGCAGTGAGCGGGGGCTACTCTTCGTTGCGGTGCGTGGGCTTCTCATTGCGGTGGCTTCTCTTGTTGCAGAGCATGGGCTCTAGGCGGACAGGCTTCAGTAGTTGTGGCTCACGGGCTCTAGAGCGCAGGCTCAGTAGTTGTGGCGCACGGGCTTTGTTGCTCCGCGGCATGTGGGATCTTCCCAGACCAGGGCTCGAACCCGTGTCCCCTGCGTTGGCAGACGGATTCCAAACCACTGTGCCACCAGGTAAGCCCAGATTTATTACTCTTGATACAGTCCTATTTTCATGACCTCTAAAGAATTCCAAAGCTCAACATTATTACTGGAAATTATGGAAGAGGTGAAGCAAGATGATAAATGTATTCACTCACCATATACAGAATGAAAAAATACTAATATTGATATTGCATCCCTGGTCCTAAACGACACTGTAGAATTAGGACATAAAAGTGAAAGAAAATAATCCAGAAAATGAAGTAGAAAAGGGAAGAAAATTAATGCATTTTAAATACCACCATGGGTGTGATCTTCACGTAGCTTCTCTCACTTCTTTTTCTTAACAAGCAAAATAAAAATCCTTCATGTATCCCCAAATATTCTTGTCTTTCAACACATTGATTCCAGCAGTAAAAGGAATCCTAGGTCTACAGTAGCTTCTTATATTACTTTTTGAATGTCTGAGTTTCCCACTTCGCTCTTTTTCAAAGGGAATAGGTGCTTGACCAGTTAGAGACTGTCTTCTTTGAAAAGATGTTCTCAGAAGCCTCAGCATGGCACATAATCACACAGTGAACCACAAACTTCCATTTAAATAGAAATATGATATATAAATGTGCTGATAAGAAACTCCCTCACCAAAGGAAGGATTTCAAGTAAAAACATTACTGCTGAAAAAAGTATTAGCTTTATCATATTTCATATTCACCTGTCTCCACTTAATTGTCTAAAGAATGAACAAAACAAGCCCTAATGTGGCACACACTATCTCCTCTGTCCTCTGAATTATCTCTGGATAGATATAAAGGATGAAAGATGTTAACATTCTCATCTATTAGTCATGGCTTTATCCAGGAGGACAGATATGTCACCCACCCTAAAACAGAAAGATTGCTGAGGTTGTCACAGAGAACTTGATTACCTCGGATCTTGCTCGATTTATATGTTCATGAGATATACTGTCAGATTAAAGACAGAGGCACCATTTGAGTACACAGGCAAAGATAATGTACACACAAATGTACCATCAATCCAGATAGATTCATATTCTTTCAAAGTTTAAAATCTATTTCAAAAGTACATGAACTGCCTTCTTCCTGCTGTGTGGATTGTATATTACTAGAAAAGGGATACAGCCCTTCTCTTGGGTACTGTACCAAGGAAGCAATGCCATCTCAAATAACATATTGACAAGGTAAACTTCTTTCTGGATATGGCAAAAACTAGCCAGAAGTCCTTTCTGTTATCAAAGATTTTGGTTTGAGAAAGTAAGAAAGCTAAACTATTTTGTATTGTTTTTCTCTCTCTGACTGATTCTGTCTTTAGAGCATACATAATATTATCAATAATAAAGAAATAAAATACTGTAAAAGACACTATGGGTCTAGGTGAAGCCTAGACTCAGGTTTTGACCTTTTCAAAGCTCACTACGTTAACTGTAATCTTTAATTGAAAAATATTTATTTTTATACTGTATGGGATTGAATCAGAGAAGGGAATATGTCAAACAAATACAATTCCCTCCAAAAACTATGCCATACATTAGGAGAAAAATGGAAGACCTTTAAAAATAAATTTGGATCTTGAATGGGTAGAGTGAGAGAGTTTGCTATTTTTAACATAATCTTTTTAAAGAATCCATAAAGTCTCTATTTTCTTTGAAAATTCCAAGGGCATACTGTTATAATCCAGAAGAAAATATTATAATAAGAAATAACAGGTATTCTTAATCAGGTTTATTACTGTATATATGTTTAAGATACTGCCATAGCCAAGCCAGCTGATTATGGCTGACCTTTTAAAGCATGTTTGTGTATTTGCTTGTTTATTTGCTTGAAGAGAAAATTGTTCCCATTTATTTCCTTGAACCTAAGGGTACAAAGGGGCTATCTAATCACCCATGAGGTATGACTTTAATCCTGTTCAAGAAGGAGAGCAATTGTAAATTACACAGTGTAAGAAGCACATGAGTTATGGGAAATTACTGCGGTGGTGTGGAGTTGTCTTTTCCAATTAGAAATTGTCTATAAAAGTGTAATTCACAAAGTATATTTTCAGGTATGATGTCCCTTAAAAAGGATGTAAATAATAGGCAGATATCATTAGGTTGCTTGATTTGGGGATGATGATGTGCCCACAGTGAATTCAAACAAAACTGTGACCCTTCCATGGGACTTCCCTGGTGGCACAGTGGTTAAGAATCTGCCTGCCAATGCAGGGGACACGGGTTCGATCCCTGGTCTGGGAAGATCCCACATGCCATGGAGCAACTAAGCCTGAGAGCCACAACTACTGAGCCCGCATGCCACAACTACTGAAGCCCGCACGCCTAAAGCCCATGCTCTGCAACGAGGAGCCACTCCAATGAGAAGCCTGCATGCAGCAATGAAAACCCAATGCAGCCAAAAATAAATAATAAATAAAAATAAATCTATAAAAAAATATTTTAAAAATTAAAAATTAAAAAAAAACTATGACTCTTCCAATTTTCCTTCTTTGGCCCCCATGGATAGATGGGGCTGTCACACACTCTCGTGAGATATTAAAAGATCCATACTCACTAAGTTTATTAATAACATCTGTAATTAAAAAGAATATGCACCTGTATTAAATGAGTTTCTAAATAAGTCAGTTTTCAGCACTACTATAAAAGATTTTGTTTTGAAATTTTGACAAATGTATTTCTAACAGAGACCTTGGTAAAACAAGTGGCATTTAAAATGTTTGCAAGCTCTATTTGGACATCTGCTACCCTCTTGTTAGAATATAACTTTACCAGCCTGTGGTGAAAGTTTAGGTCATTTTTTTTTTGTTTATTTGTGAAACCATATTATATTTTATTTGAAACCAAGTTGACTAGATAATACACATATATCAATCTTAGAATGTTTTAAGTGAAGATATTTTAAATAAACCCTAACTAAAGAAGTCAATAAAATTTAATTTTTACATGAATGCTATATGTTAAAATATGTAATAAAGAACTACTAAAGACTGAATTGTGTCCCCCAGCCCCAAAATTCCTCTTTAAGCCTTGGAGATGGGGCCTTTGGGAAGTCATCATTGTTAGATAAAGTCATGAAGGTAGGGCTATTATGATAGGATCAGTGGCTTTATAAGAGAAAGACTGTGTTCTCTTCGCCATGTGAGGACACAATGAAAAGACAGCTGTCTGCAAGCAAGGAAGAGGACCCTCTTGCAAAGCTGGCCCCTTGATCTTGACGTCTGGCCTCCAGAACCATGAGAAATAAAGGTCTGTTGATTAAGCCACCCAGCCTGTGGTATTCTGTTATAGCAGCCCGAGCAGACTAATACAAAACCCATTAAATGAATAGCCAATCAAATGACTTAATAGGTCTTGTCAAGTATGTCTCATAAATATGCAGTGTCAAGAGAGTTTGAGACAATCGCTATCTCTAATGATAAGTTCCATGATAAATAACCACCCTGAAGACTAGGAATCACAAAGCTGCCATCTTGGGAGAGTTTTTTTCTATACTGTTTTAGCAGTTATAAAGTCCCAGCCTCCCAATCATTTTTCTTACACTTTTGATATGCTGTCAGAATGTGATAGTACTGGACCTCAGTTGCAAGAAGGTAAATTTCACTGTGAATATATGGTTTCCTCTTTTTAACGCTGTTCGTTAGCTAACTTTAAACTTGTGAAATAAAAATAAAAAAATAAACTGTGTATATTAATTTCTAGTAATTTCTCTCAATTGACTCTACATTCTTGTTTTATATTCTTAGAGACACAAAGAGAAAGTCTAAATTGGAAGAATCTTAACACAAAAGTCAGCTTCAAATTATCTTTCCAATCATTCTTCTGATTCCAATCACCTTCCCAAGCAGCTACACGGAATTATTGCTTTTCTAAGGATACCATGTTCTTTCACATCTCTATGTCTTTGAATATGCTTCCCCCCTTTGCATGGAGGAACTTTCTGAATCTCATAAAATCCCACTGATCTTTTAAAGTTCAGGGCAAAATTTCAATTCATCCTGAAGACTTTCCAGGCCACCTAAGAAATTATGCTCCCTTGTAGTACCACAGAGAAATAAATTGCTTAAAAATAATTGGAGTATGTCAAAGGGATACAGGAGCCAACTGAAAAAGTTTAGAATGGCTATAGCTGAAAGAATTTGAGGAACAAAATAAATATTGGATAAAAAATAAAAAATATTGGAGTATAAGCTAAAGTGTAAAATAAATACCCATAAGACCACACTTATATATAAATAAATGATTGAATAAGTAAATAAACCGGGGTGGGAGGAGGAGGGACAAATCTCCTTTGCAGAAGAATTCCAAGTAACTTATGTAGATACTCCACTCTCAACAAAATGAGCATAATTCCTCACTCCTTAAATGTGAGCTGTTCATAGTGACTTCTTTCTAAAGGGTACAGTTTGAAAAGGGGGAAACAGAGTAACTTTACAGTGGAAAAACTTGACAAACACTACCTCAACCAGGTGATCAAGTTTAACAGCAACAGTGATAAGTCATGTTGATAGTATGTGATGTGAAGAAAGTGGCACTTAACCTCTGTTAACTTCCTCCCCAAAACCAATAACTCCCATCTAATCATAAGAAAAACACTAGACAAATCTTAATTGAGAGAGATTCTACAAAATACCTGATCAGTAATCCTCAAAACTGTCAAGGTCATCAAAAACAATGCGAGTCTGAGAAACTCTCACAGCTAAAAGGAGCCTAAGGAATAATCATTTTTAAAGGTAATGTGCTATCCTGGATGGAATTCTGGAACAGAAAAAAAATTAGGGAAATAAGTGAGGAATTCTGAATGAACTATATGTTTAGGTAATAATAATGTTATCAGTATTGGTTCATGAAATGCGACAAATATACTGTACTAACGTACAATATTAATAGAGCAAACTGGGAGTGGGCATACAGGAAGTCTCTGTACAATCTCTGCAATAATTCTGTAAATTTAAATCTGTTCTAAAATTGATAAGTGTATTAAAAAGCGATCATAATCATGAAGCAGTTATGGTCCAACAGGGCTCTCCTTAGCACTCACTGAAAATGCATTTTAGTTTCCTTTTATCCTCCCCTAACTTCTAAACTCCTTATATCCCCAGCCTCTTGTACATAGTATACTCAGCAATAGGTCTATGGAGTGAATTAGAAATATGTATTTAGATATACAACTAATGATGGGATCACTGCAACATTCTGAGAGATTTTTTAACCAGAGAAATAATGTAAATTGGCAGTGCTATTTGTAATCAACTTTACACAAATCTCAATAATAAAGTGAATTTATTAAAGTTATAATAGTTTTCTTTTGATCCTTCACGTACACACAGATGTGCACTTGAATTTTGTTTCTCCTAGAATTAAAACATTTTTAAATGGTCCTTGATACCTTTGGAAAATAACCTTCACGTTGTCTTCTGTGTAACTCTGTCCCAAATCCTAGACAACTGGTGAGCTGCAGAGTGATAGAAGGCACTGACCCTGTAACCAGAATACTTGGGTTTCAATAGATCTGTTGCTTTACAGCTAAATGACTTTGGTCAAATTATTGACCTCCTTAAGCCTCAGTTTCCCCATTTGTAAAATGGAGATAATCATAGTAATGCCTCTCAGGGTTACTGTGAGAATTAAATAAATTAATACCTGTCAGTGGCTTAGAGTGCTGTGTGGCAAGTGGTAGGCAATTACTAAATATCAGCTATTATTACTATTAAATTAAAAGAACAATTATTCTAAATATAACTTTCAGTTGAGCCTACTTCTTTGGATGTTTGCAGTAAACAATACGAATAAAGTAATTGTTATTTATTTCTGATTCTATGCTAATTATGCTAAGTTAAGGGCAATATTTTATTGATCATTATGACCAAAGTTAATTATTAGATTAGTTATGATTGCTAGAATGTAAGCTTCATGATGGCAGAGACTATTTATTTCACCATTGAAACCTCAGCACCTAATATCAAACTTGGTACATATTAGGGCTTAGTAAATATTTTTCAACTTATAGTTATATATCACTTATACCCAACATGAACTATGCTACACAAATCATCCAAGGTTGAGCTTAAACTAAATAATTTGTGATATACTTTTAAAAGTCTAGGCTTTATTCTTTGGTCTTGAAGTCAATTGTTCTGGCCTCTATTCTTAGCCGAGAATAATTTTAAAAAGTCTTTCCTCTATCAAAGTAATTGTTGCTGTACAAATGCATAAATAGCTACGGATGGATTTTCCTTTTAAGCAGCCTTGAAAGATGTATTGAATTGGTTTAAGAATCTATTAACTTTATTTCATGCATGCCCTCATTGCTTCTTTCAGTGTCAGCCATACTAATATCACTGCATATGTACAGTTTGCAAGATAAGACATTTAGCTGTAGTTTAAAATAGGGACAGAGGGGAAAAAGAGAGAAGAAAACAAGTGAGATGGTGATAAATGTTAAAACTGTTTTAAATATTTTTGGTTATATTTTCAAGTGAATCAAAAAGATCTTTTCTGCTTCATATTCCTGTAGATGCATATATTCCATTTTTAGCAAAAAAATTGTATAAAATATTTCTGAAATGATGTACTTATGTGTAAGGCATTGTGCAAAAACTGTAGAGAATAAGAATATGACTCCAATATGGCCCTTTCCCTCAAGGAGCTTAACATGAACAAAAAAGGGTGGAATGATAGAAAATGTATATTAACAACTACAATACAAGCAGTAGAATTCTACTTTGCTTCTAAGTTAATATTTTCAGAATCACATTATTCTAAGGAATATCTTCTTTTTGAAGCCATAGATCAAGGCTTATGTTTAATCAAAGGACACATTTAGCAGACCATATATATGTATTATGCATATGTATATAAATCTGTGTATACAAGTATTGGTTGCCAAATACTATATTTCCTGTAACCTATGACTCCTATCACTTTCACTTAAGTCAGTACTATTAGGTTGTAAAAATCTAGGAGGCAGAAGCCATGAATGTAATATGTCAGGGTTGTAGTATATAAAACTGCATATCATAATGCAAATGCTTAAATTTTTTTGGTTCTGTTATATTTAATACAATACATAAATAAGGACCTAAAATGGTTTCTGTTTTCCAACTCAGAGCCAACTTGATAAAGTCTAACCTTCCCTGAAAAGTCAGCTAAAGTTACAACCTACTCAGCAGATATATATCTTTTTTTCTTTTCTATTACTATTTGAATAAGAAATGTAATAG
This sequence comes from Balaenoptera physalus, assembly GCF_965194825.1. Lineage (NCBI taxonomy): Eukaryota > Metazoa > Chordata > Mammalia > Artiodactyla > Balaenopteridae > Balaenoptera > Balaenoptera physalus. The sequence goes on along the minus strand of NC_138903.1, from coordinate 111,049,319 downwards.
TTTCTAATAGAAAAAAATGAGTTAAATACTTAAGATCTGTTTCTTTCTATTCCCAATAAATAATGCCCAGCTTATATATTTGCAAATTTTGTCCATTATAACAATTTTTTGTTTGTATATGCATTTCTGTAAGATTTTAAGTTCCATGAGAATGGTAATATTTTTGTTTCAGCTATTAATGTACAGGGGTATTTAGTAGTAGTCACTGTATTTGTTGAATGAATGAATGAATAAGAAGCTTCTCATAATCCTACACTCAAAATAAATGATTGTTTTTCACATGCTCTACTACGTATTATCAACACGTGTCTTGAAGATATAATTCTACATTTTTCTCTAATCAACTAATATTATATAGTACACATTTTCTGTTTTGCACAGCCTTCATAATCATCTCATTAACTGCATAATAATGCATTGATATGATTTTTCATAAGTTACTTTACTATTCAAATTTCACTGATATAAAATGTTAGAGTGAAGTTGTTTATACACATGCTCTTTTTTTCTGAAACATATTTCTTGGAGAGAACGTTCATGATAGAAGAAGAGTGACGTGGTTGTGTGCAGATAACATTTATAAAACCTGGACTAATAATAAAAAGCAACTATTTTTAAAGGTGTTGGAAAGCATCCAAAAGAAGAGCAAAGTCAGAGCAGTTTCCTCTTGAAAAACTGTATGTGCACAAGGCAAGAAAGGCAAGTTTGTACTTTTCTTTTCTGAGGGAGTTCTCCAAACCACACCCATGGTGAGCAGAAAATTGTAGCTTTACCAGTTTGACATAGAACAGAGAGCAGAGCTTAGTACTGGAAAAGCAGCCAGAAATTTAAGGTAGAAATTCTGGAAGCAAAAGATATAAGAAAGAATGAGACCCAAAATCTGAATGTAAACTCTACTCCTATCCACTAAACTACATAGGGGCAAGGGAGAAGCCAGGTGACATAGCAAAAAGAAACGCACAAAAAAATGAAAAAGAAAAAACTGACAGGGCCTAAAGAAGAATTTTGAATCCAAAGATAAAGCTGTAGTGGATGAACTTTTTGAGGTTGCTACTTTTTAAAGTATTCCCCAATGAAGACCACCTTGGAAAGCAGAAAATGAAGTCTTGCTGGCTTAAGGTACTAGATGACAGAGCCCAACAATGGTCAATCAGTTGGAAACTTAGAGTAGAATCCTCAGAAGCAAGGAAACCACAGAGAGGATTAATGCCAAAATCTGTCTATAAAGCCAGTCCAACTTTTTGGTTTAGCAAATAAATATACAGTTTCAAGGGAAAACGCAGGGAGCCACATTAAAAAAAATACAGCAGGTAAAAGCTATAAGAACTGGGAAGAAATATCAGCTGCTGCCCATTATAGGGTGGACAGAATCTGATATTTGGCCCAAGCTAACTGCCTACAAGACCAATAACAACAAAATTCCCCAGAAGAATAGAGCAGAACTCAGAGTCACTAAAACATATCTGAACTATCTGGATTCCAGAAATTACTATACTTTCATAGCAATACAAAATGTGATCTATTCTCAGGGTTAGGAAACTCAATAGGAACTAACTCAAAATGAAATCCAAACTTAACCCATATTTTTTAAGAAGTAAAAGAAAGTCATCTTAGTGAGTGAACAGATAGTTTCTATTTCTCTGTTGAGATTTACTATCAAAAATAAAATCTCGAGGGGACCGTCAAGATGGCGGAGGAGTAAGATGTGGAGATCACCTTCCTCCCCACAAATACATCAAAAATACATCTACATGTGGAACAACCCCTACAGAACACCTACTGAACGCTGGAAGAAGACCTCAGACTTCCCAAAAGGCAAGAAAATACCCATGTACCTGGGTAGGGCAAAAGAAAAAAGAAAAAACAGAGACAAAAGAATAGGGATGGGACCTGCACCAGTGGGAGGGAGCTGTGAAGGAGGAAAGGTTTCCACACACTAGAAGCCCCTTCGCGGGCAGAGACAGGAGGTGGCGGGCTGAAGCTTCAGAGCCACAGAGAAGAGCGCAGTAACAGGGGTGCAGAGGGCAAAGTGGAAATATTCCCACACAGAGGATCAGTGCCGACCAGCACTCACCAGCCTGAGAGGCTTGTCTGCTCACCCGCCGGGACGGGCGGGGGCTAGGAGCTGAGGCTCGGGCTTCTGAGGTCAGATCCCAGGGATAGGATTGGGGTTGGCTGCATGAACACAGCCTGAAGGGGGCTAGTGCATCACAGCTAGCTGGGAGGGAGTCTGGGAAAAAGTATGGAACTGCCTAAGAGGCAAGAGACCATTGTTTCAGGGTGCGGAAGGAGAGGGGATTCAGAGCACCACCTAAACGAGCTCCAGAGACGGGCGCGAGCCACGGCTATCAGCGGGGACATCATAGACAGGCATGAAACGTTAAGGCAGGCTGCTGCTGCCACCACCAAGAAGCCTGTGTGCAAGCACAGGTCACTCTCCACACCTCCCCTCCTGGGAGCCTATGCAATCCGCCACTGCCAGGGTCCCGTGATCCAGGGACAACTTCCCCAGGAGAACACATGATGCACCTCAGGTTGTTGCAACATCACACTGGCCTCTGCCACCTCAGGCTCGCCCTGCATTCTAATTATAACTACTGTACCCCTCCCTCCCTCCTGGCCTGAATGAGGAAGAGCCCCCTAACCAGCTGCTGCTTTAACCCCCTCCTGTCTGGGCAGGGAACAGATGCCTGAGGGTGACCTACACGCAGAGGTGGGGCCAAAACCAAAGGTGAACTCCAGGAGCTGTGCGAACAAAGAAGAGAAAGGGAAATCTCTCCCAGCAGCCTCAGGAGCAGCGATTAAATCCCCACAGTCAATTTAATGTACCCTGCATCTGTGGAATACCTGAATAGACAAAGAATGTTCCCAAAATTGAGGCAGTGGACTTTGGGAGCAACAGTAGACTTGTGGTTTGTTGTCTGTGACTGATTTGTTTCGGATTTTTATGTTTATCTTAGTTTAGTTTTTAGCGCTTGTGATCATTGGTGGATTTGTTTATTGGTTTGGTTGCTCTCTTCTTTTTTTATTATTATTAATTTTTTTATTTTAATAATTTTATTTATTTATTATTATTTTTTGTTTTCTTTTCTTTCTTTTTTTTCTCCCTTTTCTTCAGAGCTGTGTGGCTGACAGGGTCTTGGTGCTCTGGCCTGGTGTCAGGCCTGAGCCTCTGAGGTGGGAGAGTGGAGTTCAGGATATTGGACCACCAGAGACCTCCCGGCCCCATGTAATATCAACTGGTGAGAGCTCTCCCAGGGATCTCCGTATCAACACTAAGACCCAGCTCCACCCAACGGTCAGCAAGCTCCAGTGCTGGATGCCCTGTGCCAAACAACTAGCAAGACAGGAACACAAACCCACCCATTAGCAGAGAGGCTGCCTAAAATCATACTAAGTTCACAGACACCCCAAAACATACCACCAGACGTGGCCTTGCCCACCAGAAAGACAAGATCTAGCCCCACCCACCACAACACAGGCACCAGTCCCCTCCACCAGGAAGCCTACATAAGCCACTGAACCAACCTCATCCACTGGGGGCAGACACCAAAAACAATGGGAACTACGAACCTGCAGCCTGCAAAAATGAGACCCCAAACACAGTAAGTTAAACAAAATGAGAAGACAGAGAAATATGCAGCAGATGAAGGAGCAAGGTAAAAAGCCACCAGACCAAACAAATGAAGAGGAAATAGGAAGTCTACCTGAAAAAGAATTCAGAGTAATGATAGTAAAGATGATTCAAACTCTTGGAAACAGAATGGAGAAAATACAAGAAACGTTTAACAAGGACCTAGAAGAACAAAAGAGCAAACAAACAATGATGAACAACACAATAACTGAAATTAAAAATTATCTAGAAGAAATCATAGCAGAATAACTGAGGCAGAAGAACAGATAAGTGACCTGGAAGACAAAATAGTGGAAATAACTACCACAGAGCAGAATAAAGAAAAAAGAATGAAATGAATTGAGGACAGTCTCACAGACCTCTGGGATAACAATAAACACACCAACATTCAAATTATAGGGGTCCCAGAAGAAGAAGAGAAAAAGAAAGGGTCTGTTAAAATATTTGAAGAGATTATAGTTGAAAACTTCCCTAATATGGGAAAGGAAATAGTCAATCAAGTCCAGGAAGCGCAGAGAGTCCCATACAGGATATATCCAAGGAGAAACATGCCAAGAGACATAATAATCAAACTATCAAAAATTAAATACAGGTGGGAGGGAGACGCAAGAGGGAGGGGATATGAGGATATACATATGCATATAGCTGATTCGCTTTGTTATACAGCAGAAACTAACACTGTAAAGCAATTATACTCCAATAAAGATGTTAAAAAAATTAAAGGGCTTCCCTGGTGGCGCAGTGGTTGAGAATCTGCCTGCTAATGCAGGGGACACGGGTTCGAGCCCTGGTCTGGGAAGATCCCACATGCCGCGGAGCGGCTGGGCCCGTGAGCCACAGCTACTGAGCCTGCGCATCTGGAGCCTGTGCCCCGCAACGGGAGGGGCCGCGATAGTGAGGGGCCCGCGCACCGCGATGAAGAGCGGTCCCCGCACCGCGATGAAGAGTGGTCCCCGCTTGCCGCAACTAGAGAAAGCCCTCGCGCGAACCGAAAGACCCAGCACAGCCAAAAATAAAAATAAATAAATAAAAATAAAAAGTAGCTATAAAATTAAAAAAAAAAATTAAAAAAAAAAATTAAATACAAAGAAAAAATATTAAAAGCAGCAAGGGAAAGCAACAAATAACATACAAGGGAATCCCCATAAGGCTAACAGCTGATCTTTCAGCAGAAACTCTGCAAGCAAGAAGGGGGTGGCAGGACATATTTAAAGTGATGAAAGGGAAAAACCTACAACCAAGATTATTCTACCCAGCAAGGATCTCACTCAGATTCAATGGAGAAATTAAAACATTTACAGACAAGCAAAAGCTAAGAGAACTCAGCACCACCAAACCAGCTTTACAACAAATCCTAAAGGAACTTCTCCAGGCAGGAAACACAAGAGAAGGAAAAGACCTACAATAACAAACCCAAAACAATTAAGACAATGGTAATAGGAACATACATATCGATAACTACCTTAAATGTAAATGGATTAAATGCTCCATCCAAAAGATGCAGAATGGCTGAATGGATACAAAAACACGACCTGTATATATGCTGCCTACAAGAGAACCACTTCAGACCTAGGGACACATAGAGACTGAAAGTGAGGGGATGGAAAAAGATAGTCCATGCAAATGGAAATCAAAAGAAAGCTGGAGTAGCAATTCTCATATCAGACAAAATAGACTTTAAAATAAAGACTGCTACAAGAGACAAAGAAGGACACTACATAATGATGAAGGGATCAATCCAAGAAGAAGGTATAACAACTGTAAATATTTATGCACCCAACATAGGAGCACCTCAATACATAAGGCAAATGCTAACAGCCATAAAAGGGGAAATCGACAGTAACACAATCATAGTAGGGGACTTCAACACCCCACTTTGACCAATGGACAGATCATCCAAAATGAAAATAAATAAGAAAACACAAGCTTTGAATGATACATTAAACAAGATGGACTTAATTGATATTTATAGGACATTCCATCCAAAAACAACAGAATACACTTTCTTCTCAAGTGCTCGTGGAACATTCTCCAGGATAGATCATATCTTGGGTCACAAATCAAATCAGACTATTATGCATGTTTAAAAAAGAAGAAAATTCTTCAATATGGAACAATATGGATGAACTTTGATGCTAAGTGAAATCATCCAGTCACACAAATACCTTCTATAAGTAGAATCATGCAGTATCTAAAATATTCAAACTCATAGAAGCAGAGAGTAGAAGGGTGGTTGCCAGGGGCTGAGGGAAGGGTGTAATAGGGAGTTGTTATTCAACTGGTAGAGAGTTTCAGTTATGCAAGATGACTAAGTTCCAGATATCTGCTATACAACATTGTGCCTATAGGTAACAATATTGTGTTGTACACTTAAACAACTGTTAAAAGGTTAGATCTCAGGTTAAGTATTCTTACCTCAATTTTTTAAAAAAGATTATATAGCCAGTAAAAGTATCCTCCATAAATTAAAGAAAAATTAAATTATTCCCAGATAATCAAAAACTTACAGAACACATCACTAGCAGATCTGCCCCACAAGAAATACCAAAGAAAGTTCTTCAGGTTGAAATGAAAGGACCCTAGAAAGTAATCTGAATCCGCACCAAAAAAAGAAAGAACACTAGTAAATGTAACAACATACATAAATATGAAATAGTATTAATCTATTTATTGTTTCTATCTCCTATGTGCCATCTGATGTAGAAGACAAATGCATAATACAGTAATTTCAAATCTGTTTTTAATTGACTTAGAATGTATGTAATTTGTATAAAGTTATATACAAGTATGTAAATTTGTATAAAATAGCAAAAAACAGGGAGAGGAACTGGAGCTATATTTGAGTAAAGTTTTCTATGTTATTTAAATTAAGTTGGTAATAATTGAAGCTAGATTTTTTTTGAAGCTAGATTGTTTTAATGTTAATTGTAAACTCCAGGGCAACCACTAAGAAAATAACTTAAAATATAGTAAAAGAAATAAGAAGGGAATAAAAATAGTACACTATAAAAATTTTTAGACAAAAGAAGCCAATAATGCCAGAACAGAGGAACAAAAAAGACAAAAATATATATATATAGAAAAAAATACCAAAATAGCAGATACTGGTCCTTTTTATCAGTAGTTACATTAATTATAAATAAACTAAACACTCCAGTTAAAACACAGCAATCAGCAGAATAGATAAAAATACATGATGCAAATACATGTTGTCTACAAGAGAGACACTTGAGATCCAAAGCAACACATAGGTTGAAAGTAAAACGATGGAGAAACAATATATAAGATGTCACGGGAAACCCGAATGAACTTTTTGGCCACCCCAATACCATATGGGCAATTTCCTTTAACTAGTGGTAGAAGTCAGAGCAATGAGAAGTGTGAAATACATTTAATGCACCATTGCTGTCCTGAGATGGAGGGATCCATGTGCCAAGGAATATAGGTCACCTCTAGAAGCTGAAAGTAGGCCCCCACTGACAACCAGCAAAGAAACTGAGACCTCAGTGTTAAAACTGTAAAGACATGAAATCTTCAACAACCTGAATGAGTTTTGAAGTAGATTATCCCCAAACCTTCCATATACCTTGACTGTGGTGTTTTGACACCATAAGCAGAGAACCCAGTCGAGCCTGCCTGGACTTCTAACCCACAGAACTATGAGCTAATAAATGGGTGTTGTTTTAAGCCCCTAAATCTGTGACAATTTGTCATACAGCAATAGAAAATTAATACATTCTCTTGTTTTCTAATTGTTTCATGTGTCTTATCTCCCTTAGGAGACTGCAAGCAGCTTGAACGATAGAACCAAGTCTTATACACAGCACACAGTGGATAGATGATAAATTAAAGATCAGGAACAATTAATTGAATAAAATACCAAAATCCAGTTATATTTGTAACTTAATCCACCTGATATCTCTGATTTCCTTTACTCCAACAATGTTCAAGATCCTTTTAATGATAATATAATGGGCTTGAAATAATATTAACTAGGGTAAAAAAAATCCTAGGTAAGGGAGGCCGCAACCATTTCAAGATTCCATTTAGTATGCAAAATACATTTCATCTATTTTTCTGAGTAGTTATATAGCTTACAACACTATGAGGGAAGACAACCATTCTGTATACATTATTAATTATTGTTTTCTAACTTACTTTCCTTAGACATCTTCCAACAGTAAATAAGACCAAACGTTTTTTTCAGATCTCAATATCTCATAAGTTACAAATGTTCATTAATTTCTATAGTATCTTTATTCATTAAGCTAGCATTTTTAGTCCCATTTTACTTAAGGGTACTCTGGAAGTAATGAATTTTCAGAAGTGCGCGTGTGTGTGTGCATATACACTCTTACCTTCCTGAAGAAAATGTACTTCTTATAATTAATAACTCTCTTATTAGACATTGTGTCGGGAATATGCAAGTGATAAAATTGTCATGAAGTTAATATAATCCCCATCAGTTTCTAGAACAAAGTAACTTCCCCTCATATAAAGATCATGAACAATTAACAAGCAAAATCATAATTTCACAGATAGTTGCCCATCTAAATTCATTCAGACTTAGGGAAGAAGTGAGGCTACATTAAATTTTAATCAAATTTCACAGCTGCTGAAATATATTCATGAGATACTTGATTGACATTCCTAACACAAACAGAAAGATCTATAAAAAGGACCATTGCATTTTAAGGTCAAGCATGTCATTTTCATCTTCCTATGTTCAAAACGTGTCATATTGAAAGATTGTAGCTGTTTCCTCCTTATTTTCATATTCCTTTTCTTATGACTTCATCTTCAAATACAATTCATGCAAATACCTAAAATTAGACTGGAAAGTTATTACGGTTTTAAGATATGGGAATGGGTTTTCCAGGAGTGAATTATCATCTTGCTTTTGCCAATTGGACTTGTTAATCCTGTAGGAAAGCTTTGTATGCTTAGTTTTATAGTTAAAGTCTATTAATTTACCTATTGCAATAATGTAATAACAACAACAATAATAATATTCTTACTCTATAACCTGTTCTTAGATAATCTCTAAAAGTATTCCCATTATAGACCCTACCTTCCAATATTTCTTGAGCTCTAGTTATGGAAGGAGGCAAACATAAAAATAATCTATAAATGTAGGTGAACATTTCTCTATGCAAAACAATATCAGAAAATTCTGATTTACATAACAGATATTTTAGGGAATGTAATTTGCTTTATAAAAAGAAGTATTTTGCTTAAAAAATTCAGTGTAGCATTTAAATAATACTTGATTCACCGTCCATGTAAAGCACTATGCATACTTTCACTTTATTTTATTGTGGTAAGAACACTTAAATGAGATCTACCTTCTTAAATTTTTACATGTACAACACATTATTGCTGATTATAGGGATAATGTTATACAGCAGATTTCTAGAACTAATTCATCTTGCTTGACTGAAACTTTATGCCCCATTAGTAACTCCCCAATTTTCTCCTACTTGGAACCACCATTCTACTCTTTGATTTTATGAATTTAACTATTTCAGATACCTCATATACGTGAAATGATGTGGTATTTTTCTTTCTGTGACTGAATTATTTCATTTAGCATAATATCCTCAAGGTTCTTCCATGGTGTAGCATATTGCAGAATTTCCTTCTTTTTAAGACTGAATAGCATTATATTGTATGTATACCTCACATTTTCTTTACCCACTCATCTGTGGACAGACATTTAGGTTGTTTCCACATCTTTGCTATTGTGAACAGTGTTTCAAGGAACACAGGCATACTAATATCTCTTTGAGATCATGATTTCAATTATTTTGTAAAAATACCCGAAAGTGGGATTGCTGGATTATATGGTAGCTCAATTTTTAATTTTTTGAGGACCCTCCATACTGTTTTCCATAGTGGCTGCTCCATTTTTTAATTTACTTTTTTATTTTATATTGGAGTATGTTTGATTCACAATGCTGTGTTAGTTTCAGGTGTACAGCAAAGCCATTCAGTTATACACATACATATGTCCATTCTTTTTCAGATTCCTTTCCCATTTAAGTTATTACAGAATATTGAGTAGAGTCCCCTGTGCTATACAGTAGGTCCTTGTTGACTATCTATTTTACCTATAGTAATGTGTATATGTTAATCCCAAACTCCTAATTTATCCCTTCCCTGCACCTTTCCCCTTTGGTAACCATAAATTTGTTTTCAAAGTCTGTTAGTCTGTTTCTGTTTTGGAAACAACTTCATTTGTATCATTTTTTTTTAGATTCCACATATAAGTGATATCATATGATACTTGTCTTTCTCTAACTTACTTCACTTGGTATGATAATCTCTAGGTCCATCCATGTTGCCACAAATGGTATTATTACATTCTTTTTATGGCCGAGTAATATTACATTGTATATATGTACCACATCTTCTTTATCCACCCCTTTGTCCATGGACATTTAGGTTGCTTCCATGTCCTGTCTATTGTAAATAGTGCTACAATGAACACTGGGGTGCATGTATCTTTTTGAATTATGGTTTTCTCTGGATATATGCCCAGGAGTGGGATTCCTGGATCATATATGGTAGTTCTGTTTTTAGTTTTTAAAGGAACCCCCCTATTGTTCCTCAGAAGAAAAAGAAATAAAAGGAATCCAAATTGGAAAAGAAGAAGTAAAACTGTCACTGTTTGCAGATGACATGATACTATACACAGAAAATCCTAAAGATGCTACCAGAAAACTACTAGAGCTCATCAGTGAATTTGGTAAAGTAGCAGGATACAATATTAATATACAGAAATCTCTTGCATTCCTATACACTAACAATAGAAGATCAGAAAGAGAAATTAAAGGAAACAATCCCATTTACCATCACCTCAAAAAAGAATAAAATACCTAGGAATAAACCTTCCTAAGGAGGCAAAAGACCTTTACTCCAAGAACTATAAAACACTGATGAAAGAAATTGAAGACAGCACAAAGAGATGGAAAGGTATACCATGTCCTTGGATTGGAAGAATCAATACTATCAAAATGACTATACTACCCAAAGTGATCTACAGATTCAGTGCAATCCCTATCAAATTACCAAATGGCATTTTTCACAGAACTAGAACCAAAAAACTCACAATTTGTATAGAAACACAAAAGACCCCGAATAGCCAAAGCAATCCTGAGAAAGGAAAACGGAGCTGGAGGAATCAGGCTCTCGGACTCCATTTTTCATTCCTACCCACATTGTGCAAGAGTCCCAGTTTCTCCACATCCTCATCAATATTTGTCTTTTTTTTTTTTTCATAATAGCCATCCTGACAGGCATGAGGTGATGTCTTTTATGAAAACATGTCTATTCATGTTCTTAGTCTTTTCTTTTTTTTACTATCTATTAATTTCCTTTTATGGCAGATAACACATTGTAGTCTCCTCTGTCATGTTTCCTTTCTTACTTTTGTTCCTGAAGCTTAGTTATTACTTTTTTGCTTTTAACTTGCTTGGTTTTCTTTTTATTGCTCATTCTTCCATTCCTTCTCATGGACTTTCAACACAATTCCCACAAGTTTTATTACCATTCAGTTATTTATCATTTCTATATTTTTATTCTTGTACTTCTCTCTCCTGGAAATCTACACATAACTTCTCTCCAGACTGGTTGTTTTCTAGGTTTGCTAAACAACTGTCATCCTCGAACTTACTTTTGCCTTTCTCTTCAGTTGTATTTCCTGATTTCTAGGTATCATACTTTTCTATTTTTCTAAAACTTTTTTTTTTAATTTTTGTGGAGTGCATCCTTCATTAATTCCATCAGGTGAAAGTGGTGTTTATTCTTTTAATTATTCTACATGTTTTTAAAAATTCACAAGATGATGAACACTTTCCATTTGCCTGTCTCTTGAGCCGCCCTGCTCCAGTCAAGGCCTGATGAGTTCCATCCTAGTATCTCCCTCCAGTATCATCTTGAAGAACCTTTTTACTCTTCTGTGTAACAACTCCAGTTTTCTGTAAGCCCATTTGTCTTTTTTAACTCCCTGCTTTTGGAGCACACATCTTAGTATTTTCTTGAGAAAGGGTTCAGAGAAGGTAAATATTCCCTGAATATGCATTTCTGAAAATGTCTTCATTCTACACTTATACTTAATTTTTGTTTGCCTTGGTATAGAATTCTAGGTTTAAATGCATTGTACTTCAGACTTTTGAAGGCGCTGCTCAATTGTATTCAAGTCGGCAGGATTTTATTAAGAGATATAAAGCAATTCTGAATGCTGTCAGGTGACTTTTTTTCTTCTTTAGAGACTTGAAACTTTTCTGCTGCCAGTGTTCTGAAAGTCCACAAATATGAGCATGGAGTGAGTATACATTCACTTAAATCTGTTGCATCTTTTGAGATTTAAAAAGATTAAAATTCAATTTTGGTGGTAGTGAGAGCATGGAGAGAGCAATGACTACTTGGGAGAATAAACTTTCAGGAATTCAAAACATATATCCATTTTCCCAATAATATTGCTTCTGGGAATTTATTCTAAGGAAACTGATCCAAAATGCAGAAAACAATCTTAAACAAATATATCAACATAAGCATTATTTATAGTGAGAAAATTAGAAATAATCTGTATGAGCAACAACTATTTAAATCATGATAGTTATATGATACAACTTTAAAGCAATTAAGTTGGTTTTGAAAATGACTTTTAATAACATGGGAAAATATTACTTTCATTTAAAGGAGAAAATATTTAAATTTTTGTATTAAATGCCTCTGTTGTATTAAGAAGGATTCCTTGAAATTTTCATTTAAAAATTGTCTTATCATTTAAAAGTGAATTGTGTTTGGCTAACATTTCCATTCTCTAGCTCTTCCTACATCTTCAGAACACTTTTTAAAGATCTACATCTTTTCAGGTTATGTTCAGCGACATCCCATCTATGAAAGAAAATGGAGGACTTTGGCAGGGTATATATATTATACACAAAATGCATATATATCGTGTATGTATAATCTATTTGCAAAAGAGCTATTTGTTGTTTTACCAAAAGAATTCTAATAACTCGGAAAATTTAGATAACTTGTCAACTTCTGAAAATATGATATTCACTATGGACATACTGGGTCTTCATTGTTCATGAAGATTCTGGCCTAAATGCTCTAGCCAGTCATGTTGTAGAAGAGCATATGTTCTTCTGATTTCATTGCAGTTTTCCTTAAGATGTCATTATGCCTTTAAATTCTATGTATTTACTAAACATTTCACAATAAATAAATGTTTTTATCCTGTGGGTTCTCTTTGGATAGTTTGAGGAGTTTCATGAGTTTAGTGCTTGCTGTGTGAAATAGGACTACTGAGTTTTCTAAAGCACGCCCTTTAATTTTAAAATTTAGGGATTTGATGAAACAGTCTGTTCTTGCCTAATACATAGCATTTGCAATTCTTATAGATTTCAGACCTATCCAATCTCAGCTATTGTATTAAAAAAGTCACAGAAGGGTTAAATATAAGAATACCTATTGTAGTCATATAGAGTTGTAAAGTAGAACCAAAAATCTGTGAAGAGCGTTTATTTCACGTGTCTCTGTTTTTTGCTACAGTTGATACTTCCCAAGGTTCTAATAGAAGAAGACAATAATAATAAAAAAAAAGTTAAATTCATAGAAACAGAAGACAGAATGGTGGCTGCCAGGGGCTGGGGCGGTGGGAGAAATGGGATATATTGTCAAAGGGTACAGACTTACAGTTATAAGAAAAATAAGTTTTGAGGCTCTAATGTACAGCATGGTAATTACAGGTAATGCTGTATTGTATACATGAAATTTGCTGAGAGTAGATCTTATGCATTATCACCAAAAAAAATAATAATAATTGTGTGAGGTGATGGATGTGTTAATTAACTTGACCGTGGTAATCATTTCAAAATGTATACATATATCAAATCATCACATACGTGTTAAATGTATTACAATTTTGTTTGTCAATTATACCTCAGTAACGCTTAGGGGGAAAAAAGAGAAGAAAAAAAAAAGAATACCACCATGACTTGGCTCTATTTACATATCAGCCATTCTCCAAAAAGTGTTACATTTGTCATCTCATTTAATCTTCAAAATAATCATCTTTACAATAAAGGTATAAATACTAAACTAGGATAATATTATGGATGAGGGGGAAATAAAGTAGAGAAAGTATAAATGATTTTACCAAGGACATATAGTTAGTAAGCGTTGGAGCCAGAATTCAAACCCTGGCAATCTGACTCCAGGTTTGGGACTCATTACCACTATTGTATTCTGAGGTATTAGACAGTAGACTTCCCCCAAAATACACTGACCTAACTTTTGACTAAGAAAACCAGTGATTCAATAAAATACCTGGTTGATTCTCTTCTTCTCTCCACAAACTGACTGTTTATTTCACTCAATTTACTGAATCAACAGATAACAAGTTAACATATTCTTCAGCAGCATTGATCACTCACAGAAAGACAAAAGAATGGAAGAAGACAATTGGAGGTTCATGGACCAATAGACACATAACATGCAGGTTGTTTAGGTAGAAGATAGTGAGAAAGACCTCTCTGAGAGGAAATGAACTACACCTGGCAAAAATTCCATGTCCCTACATACACTACCAAATGTAAAATAGACAGCTAAGGGGAAGCAGCCGCATAGCACAGGGAGATCAGCTCGGTGCTTTGTGCCCACCTAGAGGGGTGGGATAGGGAGGATGGGAGGGAGACGCAAGAGGGAAGAGATATGGGAACATATGTATATGTATAACTGATTCACTTTGTTATAAAGCAGAAACTAACACACCATTGTAAAGCAATTATACCCCAATAAAAATTTTTTTAAAAATGGTTCTGAAGAACCTAGGGGCAGGACAGGAATAAAGACACAGCCACAGAGAATGGACTTGAGGACACAGGGAGGGGGAAGGATAAGCTGGGATGAAGTGAGAGAGTGGCATGGACATATATACAATACCAAATGTAAAATCGATAGCTAGTGGGAAGCAGCCACATAGCACAGGGAGATCAGCTCGGTGCTTAGTGACCCCTTAGAGGGGTGGGATAGGGAGGGTGGGAGGGAGGGTGATGCAAGAGGGAGGAGATATGGGGATATATGTATACGTATAGCTGATTCACTTTGTTATAAAGCAGAAACTAGCACACCATTGTAAAGCAATTATACTCCAATAAAGATGTTAAAAAAAAAATTCCATGTCCTATATTTCCCTTCTCCATAGATTTAAGCATCAATATTTACTGTTTTTAATTTCTATAATTAAAGCACCTATCAGATATTTTTAAATAAGTGTAAGAAGAGAGCCAAACAAAAATAATAAAGACTAGAATGCAATAAGGTTTAGTGTTCCCAAATTTGCTGGGTTTCAGTGTTCCCCTTCTTGATTTGGCAGCATATCAAGATACCCACAAACTAAACTACAGAGCGGCTCTGCACAGCATTTCCTCTCTACTCTGCACTCTTTTAATGCGCTGGCCAGAGATTTTTTAATTTCATACATCATTTACAACTAGCTGTGTTGATTCCACAGTCATTACTAAGCTCAGCCTGAGCGCCAAAAAGGAACACACACCAACATACAGAAACACAGGCTTCTGGCATTGTCACAGTTAGTGCAAAATAAACCAAGTCCACTGCGCTAACTATGCCACTAGCTGGAGAAGTCACAGACCTGGAATATAAAGTACCCAAGAACTAATTAATCTTTCTACTTGTTCGTTTGCCAAGGCAAGATGGATACGGATGTCAATTCAAAACAAGTTCCAGACATTGTGGAAATCATAATAAGTAGCTGAAAAACCCAAGGCAGAAGTTTCCTTAATAGCATGAGTGTCACGTACAAGCATGCTTGATACTTCACAAATTTAACTGTCTCACTTACTAGACTCCCTGTCAGTCACTGAAGTCAAATTTTAAGCTTTAGTTGAGATAATAAATGATGATGAAAAAAATATCATTTACTTTGGAGTTTGAGGTTATTTTTAAAACCTTTTGTTTTTCGATTGTACTCTTTTTTCCCATCCCAGATCCTCTGTAGGGAGAATAAAAACACTGAGATTTTTCAGTGGTTTTTGGTTTATTCCAGGCTATCCATACCAACATACTTTGCCCTTTGGATAAAACACCTATCTTTGTGAAATGTATGTCTAGGGCAAAGTTAGCAAAACCCATGTATCAGTAATGGTTCTCCAGAGAAACCAAACCAAGAGGATATATACATATATACCTGTATCTGTCTATATATCTAAATCTATCCATCTGTCTATTGAGAGATTAATTTATGTTAAGGAATGTGATCATGTGATTATGGAGGCTGGCAAATCTGAAATCTGTAGGGCAGGCCAGCAGGATGGAAATTCAGGTAAGAGTTGATGTTGCAGTTTTGAGTCCAAAATCCATAAAACGGGCAAGAAGAGTGAAAACTCGGGCATGATTTCTATGCTGCAGTCTCAAGGCAAAATTTCGTCTTCGGGAAACCTCAGGCTTGTTTCTTAAGGCCTTGAACTGATTGGATGAAGTCTACCCACATTATGGAGGGTAATCTGCTTTAAAGTCAACTGATTGTAAATCTGTATTACATACAAAAATATTTTCACAGTAATATTTAGACAAGTGTTTGACCAAACAACCTACCCAACTTGACACAAAAATTACCCATCAACCCCCCCAAACACACATAGGTACACATACAAACACACGTGTACACATACAAACACATACATGCACAACACTGGCTTCATTATTACTGTGTTCTAAACAACTAAAATAATCACACTGGATATTTAAAGAAAAATTTAAATAACATATTTTAGTAGTGAAAATTCATGAATTATTAAAAATAGAACTTTCCTTAGTGGCTTTCTGAGAAGTCTGCTCTTCCTTTCTCCGAAATTAATTGTATCACAGTTAATATGCTAATTTACTGAGGATAAAGTAGGATTCCTGTGAGGAGGCTGTTTTCTTTTTCTATCATTCACAGGGGTTGAGATTTCCAAAATGCGTAAAATGCTTAGGCAGTTTTGCTTAGCTAATAGCACTGAAGATAAACGTGTTCATTACAGCATTCATTGGCAAGTGACCAACACTACTTGAACCAAGCTTAAAACCTCTCAAGATAAAATATCATTTAGCCAATACCATTTTGGAAAAGAAACACCTCTGTCCCACCAACATGTTTGACTGGCTAGTTAATGATTAAAGGCTGCAAGAAAGCCATTTTGAATTATAAATTACACTGCTTGCCATCCATGACATAGATATTCAGCGCCTTGGATGGTTTACCTATATAGTCACAAACAATGTGATGACAGATGGGTTTTTGTATCCACCACCTGCTATATCTGGATTAGCATCTGTATTTGAAAAATGTTTCTATAATATTTAGTTAGTGGCCAGTTTTCTTCATTTATTTTTGAAGTTTATGTTAATAAATTATTTTTTCTAGAAAAACCAACACTCTTTCCCATAGGTTACCAGCTTTATCAGTTTCTCTTAGAAAACTATTTTGTACCTTTTGATCAAAATCTCATTTCTATCAATAGCAAACTGAGGCTACAATTTAGCCTAATCTCAGGCAATTAAAACACACACTTTATTAAACCTTGGTCATGCCCATTAAAATTAATTGAGACCTTAGCCCCTTGCTGGACTGTTTCTTAATGAGCTTAGAGGAAAAGATAATAAATCTAGCAAACATGATCCTTCTTTAATGACTATGGTCCATATCTCTTTTGGTTGGTTTATACTGAAATTAATTGTATATTTCTACTTTAAATTTTTATGATTATCCTCCAGGAAATGCATACGTGCTTTTCAAAACTAAGAAAGTACTTTATGTGCCAAAAAAGAAAAACACTGTTATGAAAACACAAGATAAAACAATTTAACAGCATAGTATCCATTTAAAGGTCAGAATTTGCTAGTTAAAAGGACACCCTAGCCAGTGGATTATTAAAAGCTTCATTAATAGTCAATGAATTGCTGGCTACAGTCATACTTTTGCACAAGTGCTAAACCAAGGACAGAATTTATCCACTTAATTTAAATATTACACTCACAGGTCTCAAGTGATTTCATTAGACAGATGAACTGACTACTACATGGCAGAGTTTTCCTCTTGGATTTTGATATATTTTATGCACGTTGATTCTACAGAGGACCCAAAGTAACCTGTACTTCTAATGTGATTTCTGAATAACTAGATTTTAGTTACTGAGGGAGCTAGAGAGTTGAGACATATTGTAGGCAGAGTCTCCTAACCTCCTGTGTATATACCTAAATAACTTACAACTGCATTCTGTTAACTCCCTTTATGTTCAGTTACAAATTTTTCAAATATACCTGTATTACAAATAATAAAAAATATAATGACACCACAAGAATATATGACCACATTACTGAATCCTGGGGGGAAAAATAGTCACCATGTCACCATGTGTGTAAGAGTATTCATACATTCAACCTAGCATTTATCATGAACACATGTAAGCAACTACATAATTTTAGTTTATGCACACATAACCTCCACAGATCTGGCCCTGACCTTTTGTATTTTCTGAATAGTGATAAATATTATTTTTATCCTTCTCCAAATAAATAGGCAGCATAAGAAAATGGGAACGATGTACTGTGCTTTCCTTAATCTATGTTCAAGGTAATGGGAACAAACAATGTACTATGGAGACATGTCAAACTTTCTGTGCCGACATCAGTGATTCAAGAAATGTTTCTCTACTAAATTATCTCACTAATCTTGGACAATAAAAATCTATTCTTCCTTTTTCAATCAGCCTTACTATAATACTGAAAGTGTAGATAGATATGATGTGACTCATAGCTCCCTGAGAATACCAATGAGGCCTGGAAGGACAACACAACAAAGGTTTTTGTTATCAGTCAAGCAACTAATATTTATTGAGTATCTCAACGGTGCGTTGGGAGTCAGAATATTATGGGAGTTACATATTCCACACATGAAAAATATAGTTTTATTCCTTCCCTCCAAAAATATAAAGCTAAGTAACTAGGACTAAACCATCTTCCTGGATGACAAAAAAAACTTTCCCCAGTCTACCGACTTGATATACTTTTTTATTTAATATATCACACAATGAAAAACAATAATGTTGCACAATGCATCTGCAATGGATGCTTGAACAATATTAATATTCACTGAATTTTCAAACTAAGCCATGGTTTTATATAGGTACTAAGCCAGACAAAATCACGGTAATATATCTTAGATTGCTGTTTCTCAACACTGTCATTGAATAGTGTCAACACTGTATATAGTGAATAATCCAAACATTGTAGCTATGCATTGCCTTGGAAAAAGCAAGTAGCTCGTATATCAATAGTGTCAGAGATCCAAAGCAGAAAATTAGATCAGAGCATATGAAAGAAAGAGTAGTATTGGAAGATCCCAAAGTGCTCAAAATAGAAACATAATGAGCTCTATGTGTTGCTTATATATAAATGTCCTGCTCAAAGAATTTTTTTTGAATAAAGAGCAGTATATACTATATTGAGTAAAAGAAGCACTCTGAAAAGTGTATAAACTTTGCCCAAATCCTTTTTTTTAAAAATAAATTTATTTATTTCTTTTTGGCTGCTTTGGGTCTTCGTTGCTGCACACAGGCTTTCTCTAGTTGCAGCGAGCGGGGGCTACTCTTCGTAGCACTGTGCGGGCTTCTCACTGTGGTGGCTTCTCTTGTTGCAGAGCATGGGCTCTAGGCGCACGGGCTTCAGTAGTTGCGGCACATGGGCTCAGTAGTTGTGGCTTGCAGGCTCTAGAGTGCAGGCTCAGTAGTTGCGGCACAGGGGCTTAGTTGTTCCGTGGCGTGTGGGATCTCCCTGGACCAGGGCTCGAACCCGCGTCCCCTGCATTGGCAGGCAGATTCTTAACCACTGCACCACCAGGGAAGTCCAAATCCATTTTTTTAATGAGTGATCCAGACAACCTGCTCATGTAACAGATATGTCAAAATTTCATAAATTATTTGCTTTGTTCATAGGTACAATTTTAGATGATTTTTCACAATCATAGAAAACTATTAGATCTAAATAACATAAGTAAACATTTGCTCATTCTTTTTCAGGTCATCTCACTGTATCAAAGACATTTCAAACAAGCAGAAGTCAAATGAAACATGCTCATTAGTCTCACTTTTTCATAGTTGAAGTGATCTTGTACATTCAATTACTATATGATAGAGAGTTACTGAGATTTTTTTAGGGGGAAAAAAATAAAGATTACAACATTTCCTGAATACTGACTTATTCCTCACATAAACTGATAAAATTTCCTGAGAAATTGTAAAGATAATTAAAAAATAAAGAATCCAACAATAGTTTGTCCATTTGACCTGAAACATAGTTCAAGTCGAATGTGTCCTTACTGATTTTCTGTTTGGATAATCTATCTATTGCTGAAAGTGGTACTGAAGTCCCTTTCTATTACTGTATTGTTATCTATTTCTCCCTTCAGATCCATTTGCTTAATATATATAGGTGCTCCAATGTTGGGTGCATATATATTTATGATTGTTATATCTTCCAGATGGATTGACCCCTTTATCATTATGTAATGACCTTCTTTGTCTCTTCATACCATTTTTGGCTTAGAGTCTATTTTGTCTGATATAACTATAGCTACCTCTGCTCTCTTTTGGTTTCCATTGGCATGGAATATCTTTTGCCATTCCTTCACTTTGACTCTACGCATGTCCTTAAAGCTGAGGTGAGTCTCTTGTGGGCAGCATATAGTTGGGTCTTATTTTTTTATGCATCTAGCCACTCTATGCCTTTTCATTGGAGAATTCAATCCACTTACATTTACAGTAATTATTGATAGATAAGAACTTCTAATGCCATCATATTGCTTTCTGGCTGTTTCATAGTTCCTTTGTTCCTTTCTTCCTCTCTTGCCTTCTTTGGAATTTTTGGTTTTCTGTAGTGGTATTCTCTAATTACAATCTCTTTATCTTTTGTGAATCCACTATAGGTCTTTGCTTTGTGTATACCGTAAGGCTTATATAAAACATCTTATAGATATAATAACCTATCTCACACTGATAACAACTTAACTTGGATTAAATACAAAAATTTTACCTTTTCATTACCCCTTGTTATGTTAATGTTACAATTTACTTCTTTTCATACTGTGTATTCATTCACAGATTATAATAACTGTAGCTATTTTTAATAATCTTGTCCTTTAACATTTATATTATAGTTAAGTGGTTCACACACCATTATATTACAGTATGAGAGGATTCTGAATTTGACTATATTTACCTTTACAAGAGTGTTATGTATTTTCATGTTACTGATTTGTGTCCTTTAATTTCAACTTGAAAAAACTCATCTCAGCATTTCATATAAGGTAGGACTAGTGGTGATGAACTCCATCAGCTTTTGTTTGTCTGGGAAAATAGTTCTCTCTCCTTCATTACTAAAGGACAACTTTGCCAGATAGAGTATTCTTGGTTGGCAGGTTTTTTTTTTTTCTTTCAGCACTTTGAGTATACCATCCTACTCTCTTGTGTCCTGTAAGGTTTCTGATGAGAAATGTGCTGAAAGCCTAATTCTGTTTCCTTTTTAGGTTACAATCTTCTTTTCTCTTGATGCTTTTAAGACTCTGTCTTTGATTTTTGAAAGTTATAATGTGTCTTGGAGAAGATTGTTTTGGATTGAAATTATGGGGTGACCTATCAGCTTCATGAATTTGGATGTCCAAATCTCTCCACATATTTGGGAAGTTCTTAGCCATTATTTTTTTAATTGAGCTTTCTGTCCCTTTCTCCCTCCCTTCTCCTTCAGGAACTACAATAATCCAATGACTTTCTTTTGATGGTATTCCTTAGATCACATAGGGTTTCTTCACTTCTTTTCAATCTTTTTTCTTTGTTCTCCTCTGACTGGTAATTTCTTTTTTTTAAACATCTTTATTGGAGTATAATTGCTTTACAATGGTGTGTTAGTTTCTGCTTTGTAACGTTACTGGTAATTTCAAAGCTCTTGTATTCTAATTGACAGATAACATGGTCTACTCGACCAATCTGTTGTTGATGCTCTCTATTATATTTTTCATTTCATTTATTGAATTCTTCAGCTCCATAATTTCTGTTTGTTTCTTTTTTATTATTCCTATCTCTTTGGAAAAATCCTCATTTTGTTTGTGTATTGTTTTCCTGATTTTGTTGAATTATCTGTTTTCTTCTTTTTTTTTCTCCTTTTGTAGTATAATTGATTTACTATGTTGTGTTAGTTTCAGGTGTACGGCAAAGTCAATCAATTATACATATACATATATCCACTCTTTTAAGATTCTTTTCTCATATAGGTCATTACAGAGTATTGAGTAGAGTTCCCTGTGCTATACAGTAGGTCCTTATTAGTTACCTATGTATATGTCAATCCCAATCTTCCAAATTATCCCTCCCCTCCTTTTCCCCCTGGTAACCGTCCCCTTTCCCCCCTGGTAACCATAAGTTTGTTTTCAACATCTGTGACTCTGTTTTGTAAATAAGTTCATTTGTACCATTTTTTTTAGATTCCACATATTTTCTTGTGGATAACTGAGCTTCCTTAAAACAGGTATTTTGACCCACACACCTATGGTCAATTAATCTTCAACAAAGGAGGCAAGAATGTACAATGGAGAAAAGACAATCTCTTCAGCAAGTGGTGCTGGGAAATCTAGACAGCCACATGTAAATCAATGAAGTTAGAACATTCCCTCACACCACACACAAAAATAAACTCAAAATAGCTTAAAGACTTAAGACATGACACCATAAAACTCCCAGAAGAGAACACAGGCAAAACATTCTGACATAAATTGTAGCAATATTTTCTTAGGTCAGTCTAAGGCAAAAGAAATAATATCAAAAATAAACAAATGGGACATAATCAAACTTATAAGCTTTTGCACAGCAAAGGAAACAATAAACAAAACAAAAAGACAACCTACAGAATGAGAGAAAATATTTGCAAATGATGTGACCGACAAGGGGTTAATTTCCAAAATATACAAACAGCTCATACAAATCAATATCAAAAAAACAAACAACTCAATCAAAAAATGAGCAGAAGACCTAAATAGACACCTCTCCAAAGAACACATACAGATAGCAACAGGCACATGAAAAGATACTCAACATTGCAAATTATTAGAGAAATGCAATCAAAACTACAATGAGGTATCACCTCACACAAGTCAGAATGGCCATCATCAAAAACCTACAAATAATAAATGCTGGAGAGGGTGTGGAGAATAGGGAATCCTCCTATACTGTTGGTAGAAATGTAAATCGTTGCAGCCAGCATGGAAAACAGTCTGGAAGTTCCTTAAAAAACTAAAAATAGAGTTACCATATGATCCAGCAACCCAACTCCTGGACATATATCCAGAAAAGATAAAAACTCTAATTCAAAAAGGTACATGCACCCCAATGCTCATAGCAGCACCACTTACAATAGCCAAGACATGGAAACAACCTAAGCATCCAATGACAGATAAATGGATAAAGAAGATGTGGTGCACACATGGAGTACTACTCAGCCATAAAAAACAATGAAATAATGCCTTTTGCAGCAACACGGATGGACCCAGACATTATCACACTAAGTGAAGTCAGAGAGAGAAAGACAAATATCATATAGCTTCGCTTATATGTAGAATCTAAAAAATGGTACAAATGAACTTATTTACAAAACAGAAACAGACTCACAGACAGAAAACAAACTTATGATTAGCAAAGGGGACGGGGGGACGGATAAATTAGGAGTATGGGATTAACAGATACACACTACCATATATACAATAGATAAACAGCAAGGGTTTACTGTACAGCACAGGGAACTATATTCAATATCTTGTAATAACCAATAATGGAAAAGAATTGAAAAAAAAGAATATATATATTATCAAAATCCTTTGTTATATACCTGAAACTAACACAATATTGTAAGTCAACTATACTTCAATTAAAACATTTTTTAAACAGGTATTTTGAATTATTTATCAGATCAGGTAAATCACTGATCTTCTGTTTTGGGGGGCAGTTACTGGAAGATTGTTGTGATCCTTTGATGGTACCAAGTTTCTTTGATTTTTCATTTTCATTGAAGACTTGCATCACTGACCTGGTTGTACACTTTTGACCTGGTTGTATTTGTAGTTGTAGCCACCTCCTCCATGCCTGACTAAATGACTTCTGTCAGACCTATTAGGGATTCTGAGGCTTTCTCAGATCTTCTGTGGATATCCCTACTCCATGCTTCTTGTTCCCTCTTGTGGCAGAATTCTGAAGCTTATACACTGTCTTTGGATCCTGGAACACACCAGGCCTGGTCATGACAGCCTCCTTTTTGCTTTCCCAAGGGTGGAGCTAAAGCTCAAGTT